>NW_026575303.1:0-35000 GCF_028641065.1 Leucoraja erinaceus | reverse complement strand
CTCTTGTCCGATAGGAGAGGGGAGAAGAGGGAGTGACCAGGGGTGAGACTGGTCCTTGATGATGCTGCTGGCCTTGCCGAGGCAGCGTGGGGTGTAGATGGAGGCGATGGAAGGGAGGTTGGTTTGTGTGTGTGTGTGACGGTCTGGGCTGCAACTGTCCACAATTCGCTGCGATTCCTCGCGGGTCTTGGACGGAGCTGTTCCCAAACCGTGCTGTTATATGCATCCTGCGTACGTGCAGAGGGACCCACTGAAGCTCGGTGCAGCCAATGCCAAGGCTCTGTGGGGGGGGAGGCCACAGTCTTGTGTCCTTCCGCTGCTGGACATGGGGTGTCTGGTGGGGATACCCCTCACATGAGGGAAGGGTTGGGGAAGTCCAGGACAAGGGGTCACAGCTTAAGGATAAGGGGGAAATCCTTTAAAACCGAGATGAGAAGAACTTTTTTCACACAGAGAGTGGTGAATCTCTGGAACTCTCTGCCACAGAGGGTAGTCGAGGCCACAGTTCATTGGCTATATTTAAGAGGGAGTTAGATGTGGCCCTTGTGGCTAAGGGGATCAGGGGGTATGGAGAGAAGGCAGGTACGGGATACTGAGTTGGATGATCAGCCATGATCATATCGAATGGCGGTGCAGGCTCGAAGGGCCGAATGGCCTACTCCTGCACCTAATTTCTATGTTTCTATGTTTCTAAGAATAAGGGGGAAATCTTTTAGGACCGAGATGAGAAAATCATTTTTTACACAGAGAGTGGTGAATCTGTGGAACTCTCTGCCACAGAAGGTAGTTGAGGCCAGTTCATTGGCTATATTTAAGAGGGAGTTAGATGTGGCCCTTGTGGCTAAAGGGATCAGGGGGTATGGAGAGAAGGCAGGGATGGGATACTGAGTTGGATGATCAGCCATGATCATATCGAATGGCAGTGCAGGCTCAAAGGGCCGAATGGCCTACTCCTGCACCTAGTTTCTATGTTTCTATATACTACCCTACACACACACACACACTAGGAACAATTTTTTTTTTTTACATTTACCAAGCCAGTTAATCTACAAACCTGTACGTCTTTGGAGTGTGGGAGGAAACCGAAGATCTCAGAGAAAACCCATGCAGGTCACGGGGAGAACATGCAAACTCCATACAGACAGCGCCCGTAGTCGGGATGGAACCCGGGTCTCCGGCGCTGCATTCGCTGTAAGGCGGCAACTCTACCGCTGCGCCACCGTGACTGCGTTTAAAGACAGGTGTGAGGCGGCACGGTGGCGCAGAGGGTAGAGCTGCTGCCTCACAGCGACAGAGACCTGGGTTGGATCCCGACTACGGGTGCTGTCTTTACGGAGTTTGCACGTTCTCCCCGTGACCTGCGTGGGTTTCCCCCCCCCCCGAGATCTCCGGTGACATTTGAGGCCAGAATAGACAAGATGCTGGAGTAACTCAGGTCCCAGCCTCAACTACCTCCTCCGGCAGCTCGTTCCATACACCCACCAGCCTTTGCGTGAAAACGTTGCCCCTCAGATTCCTGTAAGATGTCTCCGCCCTTCACCTTAAACCCATGCCCTCTGCTCCTCGATTCACTCAGGGCAAGAGTCTACCCGATCCATTCCTCCCGCATTCATGGCCAGCTTCGTGGCTGAAATTTCAGGGATCAGGGGAAGGAATAGTTCCAAAGGCAGGCGCACAAAAAGCTGGAGTCACTCAGCAGGGGTCAGGCAGCATCTGTGGAGAGAAGGAACGGGTGCCGCTTGGGGTCGGGACCCTTCTTCAGGCCGAGGCCGAGTCCGAGACCCTTCCCCACGCTCTGCCTGATCCCACGCGCCCCTCCCGCAGCTCAATCTTTTGTCAGCCTCGTTACCCAACTTTGTAACAGCAATAGTAACGGTCTTCCAGAGACGGGGGAGGGGGAATGGAGTTTGAGAGCCGGACCTCATTGGTCGGAGATGGAGCCTCGCGGGTCAGAGCCCGAGGGAGGGGATAGATTTGTAGCTTTATGTACACGCCCTTGATGTGGGGACTATTCGCATACCTTGTCGAGGGATCAAACCCGTGAGGGGGGGGGGGGGGGGGGAAGAAACAGTGGGGACCTTGCGTGGGGGGGGGGGGGGGGGGGGGGGAGGAAAGAGGGGGTGAGCAAGCAAAGAATTTCACTGTAGTGTTCTATTCCGTTCTATTCAACGGCACGTTTACCCACAGAGTGTCAAGTAGCTCTGACTAAAAGGATGTGCGATGAAGGCAAGTTCCCCTTTGCAACACACTGCAGTGATTATTGCGGCAACTAACTGCCACTTCCAGAGTCCCGCGAGTCAATCTCTTCCAGATGTAAAAGGGGGGGGAAACCAGAAATGTTTGCAGAAAACTTAAAATGCGAGGCAAAGCGCGCCGGAGTAACTCAGCGGGTCAGGCAGCATCTGTGGTGCAAGGAGTGGGAAGGAACTGCAGATGCTGGTTTACACCGAAGGTGGACACAAAGGGCCAGGTTTAGAGTAACTCAGCGGGACAGGCAGCGTCTCCGGAGAGAAGGAATGGGTGACGCTTCGGGTATCGACAAGCCCGCACGTCTTTGGAGCGCGGGAGGGAACCGGAGCACCCGGAGAAAACCCACGGGGAGAACGTGCAAACTCCGTACGGGCAGCACCCGTGGTCAGGATCGAACCGGGGTCTCTGGCGCTGTGAGGCAGCAACTCTATGTTCCCATGCGATGTAATCTTCCAGAGAAGCCTACGATGAACCTTTACTGACGTCCACATATACATCTACAACTCTGCCCTCATCAGTGTAGTTCATTGTCACGTGTACCGAGGTACAGTGGCTAGCGTTTGTTGCACGCTAACCTAACCTGCACGCTAGTAAGGCAAGGCAGCGCCTTTACCGCCTCAGGCAATTGAGGAAATTCAGAGTGTCTCCGAGGATCCTCCAGTGCTTCTACGCAGTGGTGGTGGAAAGCATCTTGTCTGGGAACATTACCATCTGGTTTGGGAATTGCTCTGCCAAGGACAAGAAGGCTCTGCAGAGAGTAGTGCGTTCGGCCGAACGCACTTTGGGGACTTCCCTCGCCCCCCCTGCAGGAACTATACAACAGGAGGTGCAACTCCAGAGCAAATAAAATCATGGGAGACCCCTTCCACCCCTGCAACGGACTGTTCCAGCTGCTACGCCTCCGTTGCCATGCGGTGAGAACGGAGAGGTTGAGAAGGAGTTTCTTCCCAGAGGCAATTCGGACTGTAAACGCCTATCTCACCAGGGACTAACTCTACTGAACGTTTTTCCTTCCATTATTTATTATGTAAAAGAATATGTGTGTTATGATTGTGTTTATAATTTGTTTGGTTGTTTTGTTGTTTGTCTTTTGCACAAAAGTCCGCGAGCATTGCCACTTTCATTTCACTGCACATCTCGTATGTGTATGTGACAAATAAACTTGACTTGACTTGACTTGACTTGACTTGTCAGTGGAAAGACAATACACGATTACGATCGAGCCATCCATAGTGTACAGATACTTGAAAAGGGAATAACATCAGTGCAAGGTAAAGCCAGTAAAGTCCGATCAAAGATAGACACAAAATGGTGGAGTAACTCAGCGGGACAGGCAGCGTCTCTGGAGAGAAGGAATGGGTGACATTTCGGGTCGAGACACTATCCTACACCCACCAGGGGCAATTGTTACATTCACCAAGCCAATTCACCTACAAACCTGCACGCCTTTGGAGTGTGGGAGGAAACCGAAGATCTGGGAGAAAAACCCATGCAGGTCACGGGGAGAACGTGCAAATTCTGTACAGACAGCACCCGTAGTCGGGATCGAACCCGGGTCTCCTGCGCTGCAAGCGCTGTAAGGTAGCAACTCCACCGTGACACGATTGTAATCACGTGTTGTCTCTCCGCTGACTGGATAGCAAGCAGCGAAGAAAACCTTGCCACTGTACTTCGGGACAGGTGACGATAAACTAAACTGAACGGAGAGAAAGTCCAGGAGCAGGCACACCTTGCCCCAGATTACAAGTTGCAACACCTCAAAGTCGTCTTGTCATCGGGTGCGGCTTCGATGGTGGAAGATTTGCACAACCTCCCCTGGCTCCAGTTTCCGGTACTTGAGTAATACGACTCGCACCAGGGCTGCTGGATGCCGCAATAGAGCAGTGGTGAACAAAAGCAAAGGTCTTAGAGCAGAGCTATTAGATCTTTGAACAAAAGCTTCACACATTCGCCACTGAAAGTGCAACCTAATTCTCACCCACCCCACCCCACCCCCGGGCAAACTAGAAACTAGATTCACAGAGAACAGCTGAACGTCCAGCTTGAAGAACTCGGCAGGGTCGGGGCAGCACAGCGGGTAGGGCTGCTGCCTCACGGCACCCGAGACCCAGGTTCGATCCTGACTACAGGTGCTGTCTGTACGGAGTTTGCACGATCTCCCTGGGTGCTTCGGTTTCTTCCCACATACTCTGGTGAGAGGGTCCTGAGGAGGTTTACGAGAGCAAACCCAGGAGTTCAGGACCTTGTGCAGTTGTACAGGGCCCTGGTGAGACCACACCTGGAGTATTGTGTGCAGTTTTGGTCCCCTAAATTGAGGAAGGATATTGAGGGAGTGCAGCGTAGGTTCACCAGGGATGGCGGGACTGACATATGCTGAGAGAATGGAGCAGCTGAGTTTGTATACTCTGTGGAGTTTAGAAGGATGAGTGGAGATCTTATTGAAAGATATAACATTATTAAGGGTTTGGACACGCTAGAGGCAGGAAACATGTTCCCGATGTTGGGGGAGTCCAGAACCAGGGGCCACACACACAGTTTAAGAATAAGGGGTAAGCCATTTAGAACGGAGACGAGGAAACACTTTCTCACAGAGAGTTGTGAGTCTGTGGAATTCTCTGCCTCAGAGGGCGATGGAGGCCGGTTCTCTGGATACTTTCAAGAGAGAGCTAGATAGGGCTCTTAAAGATAGCAGAGTCAGGGGATATGGGGAGAAGGCAGGAACGGGGTACTGATTGGGGATGATCAGCCATGATCACATTGAATGGCGGTGCTGGCTCGAAGGGCCGAATGACCTACTCCTGCACCTATTGTCTATTGTCGAAAGACGTGCAGGTTTGTAGGTTAATTGTAAAATGCCCCTAGAATGTAGGATAGAACTAGTGTACGGGTGATGGCTGGTCGTCACAGACTTGCTGTTCCTGTGCCCAACCGTCTGCTTATCAACCCCCGACCCAAAATGTCACAAGTTCACAAGTTATAGGAGCAGAATTAGGCCATTTGGCCCATCGAGTCCGCTCCGCCATTCAATCATTGCCTCCTAACCCCATTCTCCTGCCTTCTCCCCATAACCCTTGACACCCGTTCTAATCCAGAATCTATCTATCTCTGCCTTGACAACATCCACTGACTTGGCCTCCACAGCCCTCTGTGGCAATGAGTTCCACAGATTCACCACCCTCTGATTAAAGAAGTTGCATCTCACCTCCTTTCTAAAAGAGCGGCCTTTAATTTTGAGGCTGTGCCCTCTGGTCCTAGACTCTCCCACTAGTGGAAACATCCTCTCCACATCCAGGCCTTTCACTATTCTGTACGTTTCAATGAGGTCCCCCCCCCTCATTCTTCTAAACTCCAGCGAGTACAGGCCCAGTGCCGACAAACACTCATCATGGGCTAACCCACTCATTCCTGGGATCGTTCTTGTAAACCTCCTCTGGACCCTCTCCAGAGCCAACATATCCTTCCTCAGGTACGGGGCCCAAAGTTCCTCATCAATCCAATTTGTCACCTATCCAATTCTCCAGAGATGCTGCTGCCTGACCCACTGAATTAGCCCAGCATTTTGTGCACATCTTTGGAGAAATCAATGTTCTCTCTGGTGGCGCGGGGGCGAGCGGGGGAGGGGGAGGGAGAAAGGAGGAGAGGAGGCGGGGGGGAAGGCAGGGAGGGAGAGGAAAAGGGGGGGAGGGGAGGAGAAGGAGAGGGAGGAGGAGGAGGAGGGAGGAGGGGGGGGGAGGGAGGGAAAGGGAGGAGGAGAGGAGGGGAGGGAAGGGGGAGGAGAGGAGGAAAGGAAGGGGGGAAGGAGGAGGGGGAGGAGGAGGGGAGAGGAAATCCCCGATCCTGTTACACAATGACAAACTGACCGATTGAGGAATTTGAAAAAAAGAGAAACCACTTCTGCTCCAGTTCCCAGTTGGAGGGGGAGGGGGAGGAAGAGGGGAAAGTCCGATATGTTGAAACCAGCTTCCTTCCCAACCTGTTGTGGTGAGGGAGCTGGATCTAGCTGTGTGTGTGTGTGTGTGTGTGTGTGTGTGTGGGTGTGTGTGTGTGTGTGTGTGTGTGCCTGTGTGTGTCTCTGTATGCGTGTCTATGTGTATGTGTGTCTATGTGTGTGTATCCGTGTGTGTGTGTGTCTCTGTATGTGTGTGCGTCAGTATGTGTGTAGGTGTATGCGTCCGTGTGTGTGTATGTGTGTGTCTATGTATGTGTCTCCGTGTGTCCGTGTGCATGTCTCTCTCTCTCTCTCTGTATGTCTCTATACGTGGCTGTGTGTCCCTGTGTGTGTGTGTGTGTGTGTGTGTGTGTGTATGTATGTCTGTGTGTGTCTGTCTATGTGTGTGTGCGTCTATGTGTGTGTGTGTCTCCATGTGTGTGTGTGTGTGTGTGTGTGTTTGTGTCTGTGTGTGTGTGTGTGTGTCTATGTGTGTGTGTGTATCCATGTGTGTGTGTGTGTGTCTCTGTATGTGTGTGTGTCTGTATGTGTGTAGGTGTATGCGTGTGTGTGTGTGTGTGTGTGCGTCTGTGTGTGTGCGTCTGTATGTGTATCTGTCTATGTACGTGTCTCAGTGTGTCCGTGTGCATGTCTCTCTCTCTCTCTGTATGTCTCTATACGTGGCTGTGTGCAAAGATTATAGAGGAGCGCTCCTCTAGGATCTTTGGTTGTGTGTCCCTGTGTGTGTCTCTGTGTCGCTGTGACTATGTCGTTGTATCTGTGTGTATGTGTAAATACCCACAGGTGAGCCAATTCCCCCCCCCCCCCCCAGATGCCACAGCATGATCGCCTCAACGTGGAGGTCCCTCCCCGCCCCCCCCCCCCGCAACGGGAGCCAAGATCGTCCCGACAACGGAAGGCTCGAACCCCCCCCCCACCGAGCGCGGGAGAACAAGGAAGGGAAGAAGATTTCACCTTCCATCACAGTGGGGAATGTGGAGGAGTCACAGTGGTGGATGTTCATGTTAAAATGTATTTTGTGTGCTCCGTTGCCGTTTTATTAGTATGACTATATGGCAAATGAAATTCCTGGTATGTTGCAAAACTTAACTCTTGGCTAATAGAGTCTGATTATGATTATGATCTTATTGGCAGCAGCCACCCTGGAAGGTTTGCTCGGTGTCGGCTTTCTAATCTCTCCGAGTCAAGTCACCCATCCCAACGACTGTAAAGATTAGAACAAAGGGCTTCTTTGCTTGGGCTGAATAAATATTGCATGCAGGCAAGCAGGCGTGACGGGGCAGATCTAGGCTGATCGCTGAGCTCCAGGTAACAGATGCTGCCTGACCCGCTGAGTTACTCCAGCCCATAGTGTATATTTTTTTGCAAACCAGCTTCTGCAGTTCCTCGTTTCGACATTCTGATTACCATATAACCATATAACAATTACAGCACGGAAACAGGCCATCTCAACCCTTCTAGTCCGTGCCGAACACATAATCTCCCCTAGTCCCATATACCTGCGCTCAGACCATAACCCTCCATTACCTTCCCATCCATATAACTATCCAATTTATTTTTAAATGATAAAAACGAACCTGCCTCCACCACCTTCACTGGAAGCTCATTCCACACAGCTACCACTCTCTGAGTAAAGAAGTTCCCCCTCATGTTACCCCTAAACTTCAGTCCCTTAATTCTCATGTCATGTCCCCTTGTTTGAATCTTCCCTACTCTCAGTGGGAAAAGCTTTTCCATGTCAACTCTGTCTATCCCTCTCATCATTTTAAAAACCTCTATCAAGTCCCCCCTTAACCTTCTGCGCTCCAAAGAATAAAGCCCTAACTTGTTCAACCTTTCTCTGTAACTTAGTTGCTGAAACCCAGGCAACATTCTAGTAAATCTCCTCTGTACTCTCTCTATTTTGTTGACATCCTTCCTATAATTAGGCGACCAAAATTGTACACCATACTCCAGAATTGGCCTCACCAATGCCTTGTACAATTTTAACATTACATCCCAACTTCTATACTCAACCTGTAACTACAACTGGTTTTGGCCAGATGATGAATCACACACAAACACTCAATTAGCTCACATCCTGTTGTGCAAACAGGGAGGTGCGGGTTTAATCAGAGGGCAATCAGACAAGGTTATTCCAAAACACCGCAAACCAAAGGTCTTATAGCAGAGATCCGCTATAAGATCTTTGCCGCAAACTAATGTCAAAATGAGGCAATGCAGTGGTTGAGTCGAAGAGCAAAGTGCTGGAGTAACTGAGCGGGTCAGGCAGCATCTCTGGAGAACATGGATAGGTACAAAGTGCTGGAGTAACTCAGCGGGACAGGCAGCATCTGTGGAGGGAAGGAATGGGTGATGTTTCGGGTCGAGACCCTTCTTCAGACTCGACCCGAAACGTCACCTCTCTGTTTTCTCCAAAGAGTGTTACACCAGCCGTTTGTGTCTATTTTCGGTATAAACCAGCATCTGCAGTTCCTTCCTATCCACAAAGGAATGGTTCATGAGAACAGGGCAAGGTTAGACAATAGGTGCAGGAGTAGGCCATTCGGCCCTTCGAGCCAGCACCACCATTTAATGTGATCATGGTTGATCATCCCCAATCAGTACCCCATTCCTGCCTTCTCCCCATATCCCCTGACTCCGCTATTTTTAAGAGCCCTATCTAGCTCTCTCTTGAAAGTATCCAGAGAACCGGCCTCCACCGCCCTCTGAGGCAGAGAATTCCACACACTCGCCACTCTCTGTGAGAAAAAGTGTTTCATCGTCTCCGTTCTAAATGGCTTACCCCTTATTCTTAAACTGTGGCCCCTGGTTCTGGGCTCCCCCAACATCGGGAACATGTTTCCTACCTCTAGTGTGTCCAGGCCCTTAACAATCTTATATGTTTCAATGAGATTCCCTCTCATCCTTCTAAACTCCAGAGTGTACAAACCCAGCTGCTCCATTCTCTCAGCATATGACAGTCCCGCCATCCCGGTAAACCCAAGCTGTACTCCCTCAATAGCAAGAATGTCCTTCCTCAAATTAGGGGACCAAAACTGCACACAATACTCCAGGTGTGGTCTCACTAGGGCTCTGAACAACTGCAGAAGGACCTCTTTGCTCCTATATTCGATTCATCTTGTTATAAAGGCCAACATGCCATTCGCTTTCTTCACTGCCTGCTGTACCTGCATGCTTACTTTCATAGACTGATGAACAATGACTCCCATATCCCGTTGTACTTTCCCTTTTCCCAACGTGACGCCATTTAGATAGTAATCTGTCTTCCTGTTTTTGCTACCAAAGTGGATAACCTCACATTTATCCGCATTCAACTTAATCTGCCATGCATCTGCCAGTTCATTGTTACAAGATCAAAACCACAAGGGAGAGGCCTGATGAAAGAAACAAAGAGAAAAACAACGAGGCAGTCAATAAAGACACTCCGCAGGGAATTGAAGGCAGAATAACAAGGAACAAACAGCAGCAGGAGAGGATTTACAAGATTCACGGCAGAACCATGGCCTTGAATAATGTTTGTAGTAGCTCTATACATCAAGAATCTGAAGAAGATCCCCCCCCCCCGACCCAAAACATCACCTATTCCTTCTCTCCAGAGATGTTGCCTGACCCGCTGGGTTACTCCAGCACTTCATACCTTTCCTTGGTGAACTAGCAAATGCAGTTTTTAAGAGGGAACTGCAGATGCTGGAGTATCGAAGGTTACACAGAAAAGCTGGAGAAAGCTCAGCGGGTGCAGCAGCATCTATGGAGCGAAGGAAATAGGCAACGTTTCGGGCCGAAAACCCTTCTTAGACGGGGACATAGATGAAATTCCGGTCTGAAGAAGGGTTTCGGCCCGAAACGTTGCCTATTTCCTTCGCTCCATAGATGCTGCTGCATCCCGCTGAGTTTCCCTAGCAAATGTAGTTCCTTGTTTCTACACTTTGCCTGTCCATTTCTCTCTGAAGATGCTGACTAGCTGAGTTCCTCCAGCACTTTATGTTTCACATATAACATAATCGAGCAGATCACAGAAATATATTTATCCAAAGATAGACACAAAGTGCCGGAGTAACTCAACGGGTCAAGCAGCATCTCTGGGGAACTTGGATAGGTGATGTTTCGGGTTGGGACCCTTCTTCAGACCGGAAATGTCATCTAACCATGTTCTCCAGAGCTGCTGCCTGGCTGACCAGCTGCGTTACTCCAGCACTGTGCGCCTTTCCTTGGCAAGCCAGCACCTGCTGTTCTTTATTTCTACATTTTGGATCCTGATCAGCTGAGTTACTCCAGCACCTTGTGTCTATCTTTGGTATAAACCAGCATCTGCAGTTCTTTGTTTCTGTACTAAGAACGTATCCAGCCCACTTTAAAATCTGCTTCCACGCCCTCCCTTTGGCTGCACATTCCACATTCTTGCATTAAAAACACATTTGTTTTTCCCTTCTAAGATAGACGCAAAATGCTGGAGTAACTCAGCGGGACAGGCGGCATCTCTGGAGAGAACGAAAGGGTGGCGTTTCGGGTCGAGACCCTTCATCAGGACATCGAGGATACAACATCCTATGACTATAGCACACAGACCCAGACAATACAACGCCTACTGCAATGCCCATTGCTGGATAATCCATGAGCTATTGCAGACCTTGCACTTAACGCTCCAATACCGTAATGATGTGTAAGGCAGTGGCCAGCAACTATATAGCATAGAAGAGTCAGACTTCTAAAGAAGGGTCTCGACCCAAAACGTCATCCATTCCTTCTCTCCAGAGATGTCCCGCTGAGTTACTCCAGCATTTTGTGTTTGTCTTTAGTGCAGTGGCCACCCTAGGCTGACAGCACCCTGGGGCGCGGGTAGCGCAGTGGCCATACTAGGCTGACAGCACCCAAGGGTGCTGGGATCCTGATGACCACCCTCGGCTGACAGCACCCTGGGGTGTGGACAGCGTGGTGGCCACACTAGGCTGACAGCACCCTGGGAATCCTGATGGCCACCCTCGGCTGCCAGCACCCTAGGGTGCAGGGATACCGATGACCATCCTAGGCAGAGAGCACCCTGGGGTGCAGGGAGCGCAGTGGCCACACAAGACTTACAGCACCCTAGAGTGCAGCGATCCTGATGTCCACACTAGGCAACAGCACCCTGGGGTGCATTGAGCGAAGTGGCCACACTAGGCAGGCAGACAGACAGGCAGCACTCTGGGGATCCTGCTGGCCACACTAGGCAGACAGCACCCTAGGCAGGCAGGCAGCACCCTGGGGATCCTGATGACCACCCTAGGCTGATATGCAGCACCCTGGGGTGCAGTGAGTGAAGTGGCCACACTAGACAGATAGACAGCACCCTGGGGTGCAGTGACCACACCAGACAGAAAGCACCCTGGGGATCCTGCTGGCCACCCTGGCCTGGCCTGCCAGCACCCTTGGGTGCAGAGATCCCGATGACCACCCTGGGGTGCAGTGAGTGAAGTGGCCACACTAGACAGACAGACAGCACCCTGGGGTGCAGTGACCACACCAGACAGACAGAACCCTGGGGATCCTGCTGGCCACCCTGGCCTGGCCTGCCAGCACCCTTGGGTGCAGAGATCCCAATGACCACCCTAGGCTGACAGCACCCTGGGGTGCAGTGAGTGAAGTGGCCACACTAGACAGATAGACAGCACCCTGGGGATCCTGCTGGCCACCCTGGCCTGCCAGCACTCATGGGTGCAGGGATCCTGATGACCACCCTAGGCAGACAGCACCCTGGGGTGCAGTGATCACACTAGGCAGACAGCCAGACAGACAGACAGCACCCTGGGGTGCAGTGACCACACTAGGCAGGCAGTCAGTCAGACAGACAGCACCCTGGCCTGGCAGCACCCTGGGGTGCAGTGACCACACTAGGCATCAGGCAGTCAGACAGACAGACAGCACCCTGGGGTGCAGTGCAGGCACGCAGCCAGACAGACCACACTACACAGGCAGGCAGACAGACAGACAGACAGCACCCTGGCCTGGCCTGGCAGCACCCATGGGTGCAGGGATCCTGATGACCACCCTAGGCAGACAGCACCCTGGGGTGCAGTGACCACACTAGGCAGGCAGTCAGCCAGACAGACAGCACCCTGGCCTGGCCTGGCAGCACCCATGGGTGCAGAGATCCTGATGACCACACTAGGCAGACATCACCCTGGGGTGCAGTGAGTGAAGTGGCCACACTACACAGACAGACAGACAGACAGCACCCTGGGGTGCAGTGACCACACTAGGCAGGCAGGCAGACAGACAGACAGCACCCTGGGGTGCAGTGACCACACTAGGCAGGCAGGCAGACAGACAGACAGACAGCACCCTGGCCTGGCCTGGCCTGGCCTGGCAGCACCCATGGGTGCCGGGTTGAGCGGGAGCCGCGGTGCAACTTACCTTGATGGGCATGGCGGCGGTGTGTGAGAGCTGGAAGTGTCTGCGGCTGATTCTCGCTGTGGCCTGGAGCCTGTGGAGCAGGAGGCGGCTCATGTCTGCCCTTATCCTCCGCCCGCCCGCGCCGTCTGCCCGCCCCCTTCATCCTCCCCCCTCGTCGTCCCTGGCAACCGGCCGGCGCCGCAACCACCGCGCACGCGCCCCGCCGGCACCGCGCCCTATGGCCGGCACCCGGGCATGCGCACTGCCTCCCTGACGGCTCTCGGGGGGGGGGCGGGGCATGCGCAGTGAGTGGCCTGCTCTGCCTTCAGCGCTCATGCGTGATGATGTCATGGGGGGGACTTGCCCGGAGCATGCGCAGTACGCTCCAGGGTGACTGGACCCTGATCATGCGCAGTGCGCTCCAGGGTGACTGGATACTAGGCATGCGCAGTACGCTCCTGACTGGACCCTGATCATGCGCAGTGCGCTCCAGGGTGACTGGATACTGGGCATGCGCAGTGCGCTCCAGAGTGACTGAGTCCTGAGCATGCGCAGTACGCTCCAGGGTGACTGAGTCCTGAGCATGCGCAGTGAGCTTTCCAAACCAATAACCTTAAGTTGTTCTAACTTTCAAAATATTTCCCCTAATACACGCACTAGAGGCAATTTACAATTTTTACCGAAGCCAATTAACCTACAAACACGCGCGTCTTTGGAGTGTGGGAGGAAACCAGAGCACCCGGAGAAAACCCACGCAGTCCACGCAGTTTTTAAATTGTGTTAAGCCAACAATGTCGATATAGATTAGTTCTACTATCTTATCACCACGGGTTGGACAACCCGATCTGTTACCCCGGGGAGAGAACGTGCAAACGTGGCCACCGTGCGTCTGCCCTAATCCTGGGTACCTGCCACATCATTACAGCTGAAGACAGACACAAAATGCTGGAGCAATTCAGCGGGACAGGCAACGTCTCTGGAGAGAAGGGATGGTTGACGTTTCGGGTTGTGAGGTTATCCATTTTGGTGGCAAAAACGGGAAAGCAGACTATTATCTAAATGGTGGCAGATTGGGAAAGGGGGAGATGCAGCGAGACCTGGGTGTCATGGTACACCAGTCATTGAAAGGTAGGCATGCAGGTGCAGCAGGCAGTGAAGAAAGCGAATGGTATGTTAGCTTTCATTGCAAAAGGATTTGAGTATAGGAGCAGGGAGGTTCTACTGCAGTTGTACAGGGTCTTGGTGAGACCACACCTGGAGTATTGCGTACAGTTTTGGTCTCCAAATCTGAGGAAGGACATTATTGCCATAGAGGGAGTGCAGAGACGGTTCACCAGACTGATTCCTGGGATGTCAGGACTGTCTTAAGAAGAAAGACTGGATAGACTTGGTTTATACTCTCTAGAATTTAGGAGATTGAGAGGGGATCTTATAGAAACTTACAAAATTCTTAAGGGGTTGGACAGGCTAGATGCAGGAAGATTGTTCCCGATGTTGGGGAAGTCCAGGACAAGGGGTCACAGCTTAAGGATAAGGGGGAAATCCTTTAAAACCGAGATGAGAAGAACTTTTTTCACACAGAGAGTGGTGAATCTCTGGAACTCTCTGCCACAGAGGGTAGTCGAAGCCACAGTTCATTGGCTATATTTAAGAGGGAGTTAGATGTGGCCCTTGTGGCTAAGGGGATCAGAGGGTATGGAGAGAAGGCAGGTACGGGATACTGAGTTGGATGATCAGCCATGATCATATTGAATGGCGGTGCAGGCTCGAAGGGGCGAATGGCCTACTCCTGCACCTATTTTCTATGTTTCTATGTTTCAGACTGATCTGTATCATTACAGCCCTTTCCCTTTCAGCAGCATACGGACCAGCATGTTCACCTGTGGGACCCACGTACCACTCACTACCTTCAGCGGTTTCAGCGGCTTCATTGTCACGTGTACCGAGTAGGGCGGCCGACTTTCTCGCTCCCAAATACGGGACAAAAGGTCAAAATGCGGGACAATTTCCCCGACGGCAATTCTTGACCGACTCGGCCGTGGCTGGGTGAATGATGAATTGGCCCCGGGTGCTGGACTGTACACAAAGCCCAGCCGGCATGGGCCAGCTGAGGAGTTTTGGCCCGGGAGGGCGCGCGCAAAGTCCGGCGCCCCGTCCAACTCGTGAACCGATGATCGGCCGTGAGAAGGGGGGGGGGGGGGTTGGGGTCAGAGGTCAGCGAATGTGCGAAGGTCAGACAGCTAGGCCGGGCTGCCGACCGACCGACGGGGCCACGGGCGAGGCGCTGCTGCTGCACTCCACGGGCTGCACTACGTCGGGACGGGTGAGGCGGGGGCCGGACGACCCGACAGTCCCCTCGACCCGAGTAGTAGCGGTCAAATACAGGACAAGGGCGGTCCCCGTACGGGACAAACCAATTTAGCCCCAAATATACGGGATGTCCCGGCTAATACGGGGCAGTTGGTGACCCTAGTACAGTGAAATACCTTTGTTGCGTGCTAATCAGTCAGCGGAAAGATAATGCGTGATCGTAATGGAGCCATATACAGTGTCCAGATACATGATAAGGGAATAACATTTAGTCATAAGTAATAGGAGCATAATTAGGTCATTCGGTCCAACAATTCTACTCCACCATTTAATCATGGCTGATCTACCTCTCCCTCCTAACCCCATTCTCCTGCCTTCTCCCCATAACCCCGGACACCAAGTGCAAGGTAAAGGCAGTAAAATCCGACCCAAGACAGTTCGAAGTACACCAAAGAGGTAGATAGTAGTTCAGGACCGCTCTCTAGTTGTGGTAGGATGATTCAGTTGCCTGATAACAGCTGGGAAGAAACTGTCCCTGAATCTGGAGGTGTGTGTGTGTGTGTGTACGTTTTCACACTTCTGTACCTCTTGTCCGATGGGAGAGGGGAGAAGAGGAAGTGACCGGGGTTGAGACTGGTCTTGATGATGCTGCTCGCCTTGCCGAGGCAGCGTGAGGTGTAGATGGAGTCAATGGAAGGGAGGTTGGTTTGTGCGCGTGACGGTCTGGGCTGTGTCCACAATTCACTGCGATTTCGCTGCGATAAATGTGAGGTTATCCATTTTGGTGGCAAAAACAGGAAAGTAGACTATTATCTAAATGGTGGCCGACTAGGAAAAGGGGAGATGCAGCGAGACCTGGGTGTCATGGTACACCAGTCATTGAAAGAAGGCATGCAGGTGCAGCAGGCAGTGAAGAAAGCGAATGGTATGTTAGCTTTCATAGCAGAAGGATTGAATTGAGAGTGTATAGGAGCAGGGAGGTTCTACTGTTGGCCCGGACTCGTTGTACAGCCTGGTCTTGGTGAAACTCAAACCACACCTGGAGAACTATTGCGTACAGTTTTGGTCTCCAAATCTGAGGAAGGACATTATTGCCATAGAGGGAGTGCAGAGAAGGTTCACCAGACTGATTCCTGGGATGTCAGGACTGTCTTATGAAGAAAGACTGGATAGACTTGGTTTATAACTCTCTAGAATTTAGAAGATTGAGAGGGGATCTTATAGAAACGTACAAAATTCTTAAGGGGTTGGACAGGCTAGATGCAGGAAGATTGTTCCCGATGTTAGGGAAGTCCAGGACAAGGGGTCACAGCTTAAGGATAAAGGGGGAAATCCTTTAAAACCGAGATGAGAAGAACTTTTTTCACACAGAGAGAGTGGTGAATCTCTGGAACTCTCTGCCACAGAGGGTAGTCGAGGCCACACAGTTCATTGGCTATATTTAAGAGGGAGTTAGATGTGGCCCTTGTGGCTAAGGGGATCAGAGGGTATGGAGAGACGGCAGGTACGGGATACTGAGTTGGATGATCAGCCATGATCATATTGAATGGCGGTGCAGGCTCGAAGGGCCGAATGGCCTACTCCTGTACCTAATTTCTATGTTTCTATGATCATATTGAATGGCGGAGCTGGCTCGAAGGGCCGAATGGCCTACTCCTGCACCTAGTTTCTATGTTTCTATGTTTCTATGATCATATTGAATGGTGGTGCAGGCTCGAAGAGCCGAATGGCCTACTCCTGCACCTAGTTTCTATGTTTCTGTGTTTCTATGATCATATTGAATGGCGGAGCAGGCTCGAAGGGCCGAATGGCCTACTCCCGCACATATTTTCTATGTTTCTATGATACGGGGTGATTGCTGGCGGGCACGGACTCGGTGGGCCGAAGGGCCTGTTTCTGCGCTGTGTCTCTAAAGGCCTTGTACAGATCAGTATGTTCATCTGTGTGGCCTACTGAATCCTTGCTGCCTTTGATAACTTCCCACAAGTTCGCACAAGTTGAGAAACTGGGCTGAATTCGCTACGGAATTCCCTATGGAGTCCAGCTCTCAATATTTCATAACTCCAAGCGGTTAACGCACCCACCCTGCTTTCTGTCACAACGCCAACACACTATCTAATCTGCTCCTTATCCCCCCCCCCCCACCCTCCCTTCCCCACCCCGTACAACAAAGCACCAATTTATCGGTAGCTGGATAGATTGCATCTACGACATCGCCCTTATTTACACTCACTTATCACTAGAGAATATTTCAATGGGACTTTGGAAACCTGAGCAAAGCTATTCATATTAATCTGTGGCACTTTGCTCTGAATAGGTTTCTTTATTGTCAGTTATCTGTGTTCCAATTGTGAAATTTGCTGTCAATTAAGCATGACTAGGCTTTTAATAAATCATTTGTTTCCTCTTTCAGGCTGTTTGTGGTTTAAACATAGTTAATGTGATGGGGTTCACATTACATGTTTAAGAAAGAACTGCAGATGCTGGAAAAATCGGTAGACAAAAATGCTGGAGGAACTCAGCGGGTCAGGCAGCATCTATGGAGGGTCTCGACCCAAAACGTCATCCATTCCTTCACTCCATAGATGCTGCCTCACCCGCTGAGTTTCTCCACAGAGACCGCTCCCTCCGTAACTCCTTGGTCAATTCGTCCCTTCCCACCACATACCACCATCTCTCCGGCACAGAAGGTAGTTGAGGCCACAGTTCATTGGCTATATTTAAGAGGGAGTTAGATGTGGCCCTTGTGGCTAAAGGGATCAGGGGGTATGGAGAGAAGGCAGGTACAGGATACTGAGTTGGATGATCAGCCGTGATCATATTGAATGGCGGTGCAGGCTCGAAGGGCCGAATGGCCTCTACTCCTGCACCTAATGTCTATGTTTCTATGTTTTCTCTTGCAACTGCAGGAAATGCTACACTTGTCGCTTTACCTCCCCCCTCGACTCCATCCAAGGACCCAAGCAGTCTTTCCAGGTGCAGCAGAGGTTCACCTGCATCTCCTCCAACCTCATCTATTGCATCCTCTGCTCTAGGTGTCAGCTGCTCTACATCGGTGAGACCAAGCGTAGGCTTGGCGATCGTTTCGCCCGACACCTCCGCTCGGTCCGCAATAACCAATCTGATCTCCCGGTGGCTCAGCACTTCAACTCCCCCTCCCATTCCCAATCCGACCTCTCTGTCCTGGGCCTCCTCCATGGCCTGAGTGAGTCCCACCGTAAATTAGAGGAGCAGCACCTCATATTCCGCTTGGGCAGTCTGCACCCCAGCGGTATGAACATTGACTTCTTCCAATTTCAGGTAGTCCCTGCTTTCTCCTCCCCTTCCCAGCTCTCCCTCAGCCCACTGTCTCCGCCTCTTCCTTTCTTCTTCCTTCCCCCCCCCCCCCCCCCCACCCTCACATCAGTCCGAAGAAGGGTCTCGACCCGAAACGTCGCCTATTTCCTTCGCTCCATAGATGCTGCCTCACCAGCTGAGTTTCTCCAGAATTTTTGTCTACCTTCGATTTTCCAGCATCTGCAGTTCCTTCTTAAATGCTGAGTTACTCCAGCACTTCTGTCTACCTCCAGATTTAGTTTTATCTTACAACTTACTGAAGCTAATTAACCTTAGCAAATACTTGAACAAGTTATCCCTCACAGCTTTTTGTGTCTATCTTCGGTTTAAACCAGCATCTGCAGTTTCTTCCATCACAAGAACCAACCAACCTCCCTTCCATCGACTCCATCTGCACCTCACGCTGCCTCGGCAAGGCCAGCAGCATCATCAAGGACCAGTCTCACCCCCCAAGAGAAACAAGAGATATAGACGGTGATGTAGAGAGATAAAGGACAATGAATGAAAGATATGCAAAAAAAATAACAATCTAATCTACATTTTGCTTGATCTCCAGTCCCTTGGTCCTGTTTTCACACCTTGCACCTCCTTATCTATGCACTTCCTTCTTTCACCCCCCCCCCCCCGGTCACTCCCCTCTCCTCCCCTCTCCCACCGGGCAAAAGGCACACAAGCGTGTAAACGCACACACATCCAGATTTAGTGTTTAAGAAAGTGGTGAATCTCTGGAATTCTCTGCCACAGAGGGTAGTTGAGGCCAGTTCATTGGCTATATTTAAGAGGGAGTTAGATGTGGCCCTTGTGGCTAAGGGGATCAGAGGGTATGGAGAGAAGGCAGGTACGGGATACTGAGTTGGATGATCAGCCATGATCATATTGAATGGCGGTGCAGTCTCGAAGGGCCGAATGGCCTACTCCTGCACCTAATTTCTATGTTTCTATGTTTCTATGTAAGAAAGAACTGCAGATGCTGGAAAAATCGAAGGTGGACAAAAATACTGGAGAAACTCAGCGGGTGAGGCAGCATCTGTGGAGAGAAGGAATAGGCGACGTTTCGGATCGAGAACCCGAAACGTCGCCTATTCCTTCATCTGAAGAAGGGTCTTGAGCCGAAACGTCACCTATTCCTTCACTCCATAGATGCTGCCTCACCCGCTGAGTTTCTCCAGCATTTATGTCTACCTGTGGCTCATATTAATTTTACTCACAGGGAGAAGAAATGAAGTTATTCAGGCTTGTGGGGGCTTGTTGGCTGAAAACCAGTCTGTGCGTAGTCTCTCCTCACCGCCCCTCCCACAGTGTGTCTATCGTCAGCATTCTCCTGCACCTATAGAGACATAGAAACATAGACAATAGGTGCAGGAGTAGAGGCCATTCGGCCCTTCGAGCCTGCACCGCCATTCAATATGATCATGGCTGATCATCCAACTCAGTGTCCCATCCCTGCCTTCTCTCCATACCCCCTGATCCCCTTAGCCACAAGGGCCACATCTAACTCCCTCTTAAATATAGCCAATGAACTGTGTGGCCTCAACTACCTTCTGTGGCAGAGAATTCCACAGATTCAACACTCTCTGTGTAAAAAATGTTTTTCTCATCTCGGTCCTAAAAGACTTCCCTCTTATCCTTAAACTGTGTGTGACCCCTAGTTCTGGACTTCCCCAACATCGGGAACAATCTTCCTGCATCTAGCCTGTCCAACCGCTTAAGAATTTTGTAAGTTTCTATAAGATCCCCCCTCAATCTTCTAAATTCTAGCGAGTACAAGCCGAGTCGATAGATGAAAGTCCTGCCATCCCAGGAATCAGTCTGGTGAACCTTTGCTGTACTCCCTCTATGGCAAGAATGTCTTTCCTCACATTAGGAGACCAAAACTGTATGCAATACTCCAGGTGTGGTCTCAGCAAGACCCTGTACAACTGCAGTAGAACCTCCCTGCTCCTATACTCAAATCCTTTTGCTATAAATGCTAACATACCATTCGCCTTCTTCACTGCCTGCTGCACCTGCATGCCTTCTTTCAATGACTGGTGTACCATGACACCCAGGTCTCGTTGCATCTCCCCTTTTCCTAATCGGCCACCATTCAGATAATAATCTACTTTCCTGTTTTTGCCACCAAAGTGGATAACCTCACATTTATCCACATTATACTGCATCTGCCATGCATTTGCCCACTCACCCAACCTATCCAAGCCACCTTGCAGCCTCCTAGCATCTTCCTCCCAGCTAACACTGCCCCCCAGCTTCGTGTCATCCGCAAACTTGGAGATGTTGCATTCAATTCCCTCATCCAAATCATTAATATATATCGTAAACAGCTGGGGTCCCAGCACTGAGCCTTGCGGTACCCCACTAGTCACTGCCTGCCATTCTGAAAAGGACCCGTTTACTCCTACTCTTTGCTTCCTGTCTGCCAGCCAGTTCTCTATCCACATCAATACTGAACCCCTAATACCGTGTGCTTTAAGTTTGTATACTAATCTCTTATGTGGGACCTTGTCGAAAGTATTCTGTAAGTCCAGATATAACACATCCACTGGTTCTCCCTTATCCACTCTGCTAGTTACATCCTCGAAAAATTCTATAAGATTCATCAGACATGATTTACCTTTCATAAGTCCATGCTGACTTTGTCCAATGATTTCACCACTTTCCAAATGTGCTGCTATCCCATCTTTAATAACTGACTCTAGCAGTTTCCCCACTACCGATGTTAGACTAACTGGTCTGGAATTCCCCGTTTTCTCTCTCCCTCCCTTCTTAAAAAGTGGGATCACATTAGGTACACTCCAGTCCTCAGGAACTACTCCAGAATCTAAAGAGTTTTGAAAAATTATCACTAATGCATCCACTACTTCTGGGGCTACTCTGGGATGCAGCCTATCTGGCCCTGGGGATTTATCGGCCTTTAATCCATTCAATTTACCTAACACCACTTCCCGGCTAACCTGGATTTCACTCAGTTCCTCCATCTCATTTAACCCCCGGTCCCTTGCTATTTCCGGCAGATTATTTATGTCTTCCTTAGTGAAGACAGAACCAAAGTAGTTATTCATGCCATGTCCTTGTTCCCCATGATCAATTCACCTGTTTCTGACTGGATTTATGAAAGGTAAATCATGTCTGACGAATCTTATATAATTTTTCGAGGATGTAACTAGTAGAGTGGATAAGGGAGAACCACTGGATGTGTTATATCTGGACTTACAGAAGGCTTTCGACAAGGTCCCACTGCAAGTCAGAAACATGCCATTGTATATTGTCTCTGTTTGTTTCACTGTCATCTTCTCCTAACTAACAAAGATCTAAAAACAGACACAAAATGCTGGAGTAACTCAGCGGGACAGGCAGCATCTCTGGAGAGAAGGAATGGGTGATGTTTCGGGTCGAGATCCTTCTTTAGATTGGTTACATTATACATGTACACTCACTGTACATGTATAGTGACAATAAATGGCATATCTATCTATCTATCTATCTAGGGATAAGGGAAACAAGAGATATAGACGGTGATGTGGAGAGTTAAAGAACAATGCATATGAGATATGCAAAAAAATAACAATCTATTATACATTTTCCTTGATCTCAATTCCCTTGGTCTTGTTTTCACACCTTACACATCCTTATCTATGCACTTCCTTGTCCATGTTACTCCCTTTCCCCTGACGTCAGTCTGAACAAGGGTCTCGACCCGAAACGCCAGCCATTCCTTCCCTCCAGAGATGCTGCCTGTCCCACTGAGTTACTCCAGCACTTTGTGTATATCTTCGGTTTAAACCAGCACCTGCAGTTCTTTCCTACTCCTCATCATCTTGCCCTCTGAGGAATAAACACAGAAACATAGACAATAGGTGCAGGAGTAGACCATTCGGCCCTTCAAGCCAGCATCGCCATTCAATATGATCATCCAGAATCAGTACCCCGTTCCTGCTTTCTTCCCATATCCCTTGATTCCATTAACCCTAAGAGCTAAATCTAATGCCCCTGTCCCAATTAGGAAACCTGAACGGAAACCTCAGGAGACTTTGTGCCCCGCTGAAGGTTTCCGTGCGGTTCCCGGAGGTTTTCGTCAGTCTCCCTACCTGCTTCCACTACCTGCAACCTCCGGCAACCACCTGCAACCTCCGGGGACCGCACGGAAACCTTGGGTGGGGCGCAAAGTCTCCAGACGTTTCCGTTCAGGTTTCCTAAGTGGGACAGGGGCATAATAACTCCCTCTTGAAAACATCCCGGGAATTGCCCGCCACTGCCTTCTGTGGCAGAGAATTCCACAGATTCACAACTCTCTGGGTGAACACGTTTTTCCTCATCTCAGTCCTAAATGGCCGACCCCTTATTCTTAAACTGTGTGTGTGGCCCCTGGTTCTGGACTCCCCCAACATGGGGAACATTTTTCCAGCATCTAGCCTGCCCAATCAATCCGTTAAGAATGTTACATGTTTCTATAAGATCCCCTCTCATCCTTCTAAATTCCAGTGAATACAAGCCCAGTCGACCCAGCGATCAACCCCGCGGGATTCTAAGCCGTCATAGCGTCAAGCTTGAAAGGGTTCAGGGAAGATTTACGAGGATGTTGCCAGGACTAGAGGGTGTGAGCTACAGGGAGAGGTTGAGCAGGGCTGGGTCTCTATTCCCTGGAGCGCAGGAGGATGAGGGGCGATCTTATAGAGGTGTACAAAATCATGATCGGGTAGACACACACAGTCTCTTGCCCAGAGTAGGGGAATCGAGGACCAGAGGACACAGGTTCAAGGTGAAGGGGGAAAAGATTGAATAGGAATCTGAGAGGTAACTTGGTGGGTGTATGGAACGAGCTGCCGGAGGAGGTAGTTGAGGCTGGGACTATCCCAACGCCTGCTCAACCTCTCCCTGTAGCTCAGGACCGTCAAACTCATACATTTTTTCTAGCTTGTGTTTAGTTTTCTTTAATGGGCTTGAGAGAACTCTGACACATAATACTCCAGCACACTTTGTTCCGCACAGTCTCTCCCACAAAGGATGAGGATCTGTTCATTATTACCACACGCTCTGTATTCCTGTAAGGAAGTGATTTCTAAATCACATTCCAGCAGGAAATGACCGTTCTATTCCCCCTGCGTTACAAAGATCCCCTTGTCGCACGACCAAACCTTGTTCTGGTTTAGTTACGCGCTCTGATTTCCGAATGACTCACACAGATTATTGCAAAAGTTGTAAATCCTGGCCAAAAAGGAACAGGAATAGAATCAAAATTTAGTAAAGGATTCATGCATCGTTAGGCCATTTTGGTCAAGTCTGTGTTTCTGTGAGTACAAACAGTACAAACAGGACGGTTTGCACCTGGGCTGGAATGGAGCCAATGTCCTTGGGGGAGTGTTTGCTAGTGCTGTCGGGGAGGATTTAAACTAATGTGGCAAGGGGATGGGTACAAGAGCAGAGAGACAGGGGGGTGTAAAATGAGGGTAGAAGCAATAGGTAGCAAGGTGAAAAGTAAAAGTGACAGGCAGACAAAACCAGGGCAAAAATCAAAAAGGGCCACTTTTAATCATAATTGTATAAGGGGTAAGAGTGTTGTAAAAACAAGCCTGAAGGCTTTGTGTCTCAATGCAAGGAGCATTCGTAATAAGGTGGATGAGTTGAACGTGCAGATAGCCATTAATGATTATGATATAGTTGGGATCACGGAGAATGGCTCCAGGGTGACCAAGGCTGGGAGCTGAACATCCAGGGATATTCAATATTCAGGAGGGATAGAGAGAAAGGAAAAGGAGGTGGGGTAGCGTTGCTGGTTAGAGAGGAGATTAACGCAATGGAAAGGAAGGACATTAGTTTGGAGGATGTGGAATCGGTATGGGTAGAGCTGCGAAACACTAAGGGGCAGAAATCGCTGGTGGGTGTTGTGTACAGGCCACCTAACAGTAGTAGTGAAGTTGGAGATGGTATCAAACAGGAAATTAGAAATGCGTGCGACAAAGGCAAAACAGTTATAATGGGTGACTTCAATCTACATTGGGTGAATCAAATTGGCAGGGGTGCTGAGGAAGAGGATTTCTTGGAATGTATGCGGGATAGTTATCTAAATCAACATGTAGAGGAACCAACGAGAAAGCAGGCTATTTTAGACTTGGTATTGAGTAATGAAGAAGGGTTAGTTAGCAGTCTTGTTGTGCGTGCCCCCTTGGGCAAGAGTGACCATAATATGGTTGAGTTCTTCATTAGGATGGAGAGTGACATTGTTAATTCAGAAACAAGGGTCCTGAACTTAAAGAAAGGTAACTTTGAGGGTATGAGACGTGAATTGGCCAAGATAGACTGGCAATAGATTCTTAAAGGGTTGACGATGGATATGCAATGGAAGACATTTAAAGACTGCATGGATGAACTACAAAAATTGTTCATCCTAGTTTGGCAAAAGAATAAATCAGGGAAGGTAGTGCATCCGTGGATAACAAGGGAAATCAGGGATAGTATCAAAGCGAAGGATGATGCGTACAAATTAGCCAGAAAAAGCAGCATACCAGAGGACTGGGAGAAATTCAGAGACCAGCAGAGGAGGACAAAGGGCTTAATTAGGAAAGGAAAAATAGATAATGAAAGAAAACTGGCAGGGAACATAAAAACTGACTGCAGACGTTTTTATAGATATGTGAAAAGAAAGAGATTAGTTAAAACAAATGTAGGTCCCTTGCAGTCAGAAACAGGTGATTTGATCATGGGGAACAAGGATATGGCGGACCAATTGAATAACTACTTTGGTTCCGTCTATACTAAGAAAGACATAAATAATCTGCCGGAAAGAGCAGGGGACCGCGGGTCAAAGGAGTTGGAGGAATTGAGTGAAATCCAGGTTAGTCGGTGTTGGGTAAATTGAATGGATTAAAGGCCGATAAATCCCCAGGGCCAGATAGGCTGCATCCCAGAGTACTTAAGGAAGTAGCTCCAGAAATAGTGGATGCATTAGTAATAATCTTTCAAAACTCTTTAGATTCTGGAGTAGTTCCTGAGGATTGGTGGGTAGCAGACGTAACCCCACTTTTTAAGAAGGGAGGGAGAGAGAAAATGGGGAATTACAGACCAGTTAGTCTAACATCGGTAGTGGGGAAACTGCTAGAATCAGTTATTAAAAATGGGATAGCAGCACATTTGGAAAGTGGTGAAATCATTGGGCAAAGTCAGCATGGATTTACGAAAGGTAAATGATGTCTGATGAATCTTATAGAATTTTTCAAGGATATAACTAGTAGCGTGGATAGGGGAGAACCAGTGGATGTGGTGTATCTGGACTTCCAGAAGGCTTTCGACAAGGTCCCACATAAGAGATTAGTATACAAACTTAAAGCACACGGCATTGGGGGTTCAGTATTGATGTGGATAGAGAACTGGCTGTCAAACAGGAAGCAAAGAGTAGGAGTAAACGGGTCCTTTTCACAATGGCGGGCAGTGACTAGTGGGGTACCGCAAGGCTCAGTGCTGGGACCCCAGCTATTCACAATATATATTAATGATCTGGATGAGGGAATTGAAGGCAATATCTCCAAGTTTGCGGATGACACTAAGCTGGGGAGCAGTGTTAGCTGTGAGGAGGATGCTAGGAGACTGCAAGGCGACTTGGATAGGCTGGGTGAGTGGGCAAATGTTTGGCAGATGCAGTATAATGCGGATAAATGTGAGGTTATCCATTTTGATGGCAAAAACAGGAAAGCAGACTATTATCTGAATGGTGGCCGATTGGGAAAAGGGGAGATGCAGCGAGACCTGGGTGTCATGGTACACGATGATCAGCCATGATCACATTGAATGGGCTCGAAGGGCCGAATGGCCTACTCCTGCACCTTTTGTCTATTGTCTATTGTCTATCTCGGAGAAAACCCACACAGGTCACGGGGAGAATCTACAAACTCTGTACAGATAGTCAGGATCGAACCCGGGTCTCCGCCGCTGCAAGCGCTGTAAGGCAGCGACTCTACCCGCTGTGCCACTGTGCCGGCCTGAGTCAGACTCCATGGTCCAAGGGCAAGTAGGAGGAGATGTCCGAGAGTTGTGGCCTGGTAGAAGCCTGCGCGCCAGACTACCACGGCACCTCCCTTGTCGGCGGGCTTGATTACAATGTCGGGGTTGGTGCAGAGTGAGCAGAGGGGCAGTACGTTCAGGGGGGGTGAGGTTAGAGTAGGTGAGGGGAAGTGGAAAATTTGAGAGGGTTGATGTCAGGGTTGTTTGCACGCCTCATTGTCACCTTCCCCTCAGCCAACATTGAACCATTCTACACTTCCTTTATCATCGTCTGCTTTGATCTGGGGTTTTCACACCTTGCCCTTCCATATCTCTCTGTCTCCGTTCCCCCTGACTTTCAGTCTGAAGAAGGGTCTCGACCTGAAACATCACCCGTTCTTTCTCTCCAGAGACGCTGCCTGTCCCGCTGAGTTACTCCAGCTTTTTTGTGTCTATCTTTGATCGGATTTTACCGGCTTTACCTTGCACTGAACGTTATTCCCTTATCTTGTAAACTAAACTGAATCGAACTGGGTGAGTGGGCAAATGTTTGGCAGATGCAGTATAATGTGGATAAATGTGAGGTTATCCATTTTGGTGGCAAAAACAGGAAAGCAGACTATTATCTAAATGGTGGCCGATTGGGAAAGGGGGAGATGCAGCGAGACCTGGGTGTCATGGTACACCAGTCATTGAAGGTAGGCATGCAGGTGCAGCAGGCAGTAAAGAAAGCGAATGGTATGTTAGCTTTCATTGCAAAAGGATTTGAGTATAGGAGCAGAGAGGTTCTACTGCAGTTGTACAGGGTCTTGGTGGGACCACACCTGGAGTATTGCGTACAGTTTTGGTCTCCAAATCTGAGGAAGGACATTATTGCCATAGAGGGAGTGCAGAGACGGTTCACCAGACTGATTCCTGGGATGTCAGGACTGTCTTATGAAGAAAGACTGGATGGACTTGGTTTATACTCTCTAGAATTTAGGAGATTGAGAGGGGATCTTATAGAAACTTACAAAATTCTTAAGGGGTTGGACAGGCTAGATGCAGGAAGATTGTTCCCGATGTTAGGGAAGTCCAGGACAAGGGGTCACAGCTTAAGGATAAAGGGGAAATCCTTTAAAACCGAGATGAGAAGAACTTTTTTCACACAGAGAGTGGTGAAGGGCCGAATGGCCTACTCCTGCACCTAATTTCTATGTTTCTATGAACCCGGGTCCCTGGCGCTGTGAGGCAGCAACTCTACCGCCCCGCCAGCATGTAGTTAAAATTGTAGTAGAGCTTTAAAAGAGGGGGGGTGATCGCAGATCTGCTTCTGGGATCAGCATGCAGAGTCGCCAGATTTGGGTGCCATGTTGGAGCTTGGCCACTTTCTTGGAGCTTAGTTTAGCCACCATCCTGAATCTTGGCTGCCATCTTGAAACCTGGTCGCCATCTTGAAGCCTGGGCGCCATCTTGAAGCGTGGGCGCCATCTTGGAGCCTAGCCGCCATCTTGAAATGTGCCTTTGTAAATATGCTCTTCTCAAGCTTACCCCCCAGTCTAGTTCAGTCAAAAACCACTGAGTCAAGCACTGGATACGATACCTAAACCGCCGCGGGTTCTATCCTTGTCTCTGCCTGGTCAAGCCCTTCATCCTCGTGCAAGCAGAAACACTCCAAAAGTCACGCAGTCCCAAGAGCTCTTCCAGAAGATCAACTTTGATCTAAGATGCAGCCACTGTTTATAGGTCCACATACCTTGAGGGGCTGAACTACATAGGGGTGGTCTCTTTACAGACCAATCAAACATATTTATTACATCAGTACATTATTGACAGTTCCCCAAACCAATTACAGAGTCTCCCATACATTGTTTCTAGGAGAAGCTTCTGGGAGGAAGCTAACTTAACTGAATAATGCAACATTTACCCTGGAACTGAAACAAACCTGCCAGGGCTTAACACTTTAACCAATCAACAAACAGCAGGGTAACTGTCTCAAGTCAAGTCAAGTTTATTTGTCACATACACATACGAGATGTGCAGTGAAATGAAAGTGGCAATGCTCACGGACTTTTGTGCAAAAGCCAAGCAACAAAACAACCAAACAAATTATAAACACAATCATAACACACATATTCTTTTACATAATAAATAATGGAAGGAAAAACGTTCTGTAGAGTTAGTCCCTGGTGAGATAGGCGTTTACAGTCCGAATTGCCTCTGGGAAGAAACTCCTTCTCAACCTCTCCGTTCTCACCGCATGGCAACGAAGGAATTTGCCTGACCGTAGCAGCTGGAACAGTCCGTTGCAGGGGTGGAAGGGGTCTCCCATGATTTTATTTGCTCTGGAGTTGCACCTCCTGTTGTATAGTTCCTGCAGGGGGGTGAGTGAAGTTCCCATAGTGCATTCGGCTGAACGCACTACTCTCTGCAGAGCCTTCTTGTCCTTGGCAGAGCAATTCCCAAACCAAGATGCTTTCCACCGCCGCTGCGTAGAAGCACTGGAGGATTCTCGGAAACACTCTGAATTTCAACGGTATTTACATTATTTACACTTTGTTTGCAGGAATCCAATCTCCTTAAACTGTGACCCCTTGTCCTGGACTTCCCCAACATCGGGAACAATCTTCCTGCATCTAGCCTGTCCAACCCCTTAAGAATTTTGTAAGTTTCTATAAGATCCCCCCTCAATCTTCAAAATTCTAGCGAGTACAAGCCGAGTCTATCCAGTCTTTCTTCATATGAAAGTCCTGACATCCCAGGAATCAGTCTGGTGAATCTTCTCTGTACTCCCTCTACGGCAAGAATGTCTTTCCTCAGATTTGGAGACCAAAACTGTACGCAATACTCCAGGTGTGGTCTCACCAAGACCCTGTACAACTGCAGTAGAACCTCCCTGCTCCTATACTCAAATCCATTTGCTATATTTCCACGCTGTATCTCCAAGCCAAAACACTTGGCGGCGCTGTGGGCAGGTTTAGCGCCGCACACCCTGAGTCCTCTCAGCCACTGAGGGGGGGGGCGCTGACGGTGGCACACACTCCAAGGCTGCGGGATGAGTCTGCCGACCACATGGGGGCGCTGTGACTGAACCCCCCCCCCCCTCCCCGAGACTGGACGTAGTTCTCCCAACCGAAAGTGGGCACTGAGGGCAGGTTTAGGGCGACACTCCGACACGGGGTTTGAGTCCTCCCGAGCACAGGGGGAGTGCTGTGACCAAAGATCGTAGAGGGACAAGATAGACCACTCCTCGAAAAACGCGTAGTATGACGTGTGTGACCGTCGACGCCATATTGTTAAGCATTTATTGGGCTGTAATGGCGTCCTCAGCTAAATCTACATCTCACTGCTCCGCTATCAACTGTTCTAATCGTAAATCTAAACGACCAGAGCTGTCATTCTTTAGGTTCCCCAATAAAAAAGAAAGGTAAGAATATATTATTATAATTTTCAGTCGATATTCTGTCGTGAAAATGTTATTTTCTGTTCTCCCATCAACAGCCATTGGGAAATGGGTTTGTCGGTACATTATAAAGTTATTAGACTTATGTTTAATAGATCTTTACTTACCATAATAATAAAGACAGTTTTAACACTTCTGTACATTTTTAGGTTTTGTTCTTGTAAGGGATTTATTTCCAAAATATGGCCCGTGGACACATTAGGCCCAGTGGCCACGGGATTTTTCGAGCTCAGATTCGTGTCCGAGAATGCGGCGGCTGTTACCTATTATATCCCTCGAATTGTCGAGACATCACAAGCAAAGATCACAACCCTGCCATGATCAGAAGCCCGTGCAATCAAATATTATACAACTCTGCTCTATCATCTTTGGGTGCAATGGTGGGCCGGGCGGTTAGGCGGCGGCGGCCGCAATCAAAGATACGAGAGGCGCTCTGCCCTATAATCTTTGGCCGGAAGGGGACGGCTGCCCGTTATAATGTGCTATCGTTCCACTCTCCCTCTCACCCTTCTCCCTGTCCCCCTTCTCCCTCTCCCCTTCTCCCCCTCCCCTTCTCCCTCCCCCCCCTTTTCCCCTTCTCCCTCCCCATCTCCCCTTCTCCCTCTCTTCTGTCTCCCCTCTCTTTCGATCTCTCTCTCCCCTCTTTTCTCTCGATCTCTCTCTCTCTCCCTCTCTTCTCTCGATCTCCCTCCCTTCCCTCTCTCCCTCCCTTACCTCTTCGTGAGAGTTGGCAGCTCTGCTATGCCTTGGGTCCAAAAGAGGATAGAAAGAAAATACTTAATGGTCTTTGTAAGAAGATTTTAATAAGCTCTTCTACATTTAAGGTAAATTGACATATTAGAGGCAAAATACATCTTCAACATACAGATCTCCACACAACTGAAAACAATTGCATTTAAGTGATATATCATCCATTGTTCAGGCATGTAGTTATGATCATCTTTCTTCTTATTAGTTAATCCTAAATGATATCTCCTGTAATTTCAGATGTCAACAGTGGGTCCAGAATACTCATCGACAAGATCTCCTGCACCGAACTGCAGAGTATTTGTCAAATAACTGCCGTCTTATGTACATTGTGTGAAATTGTGATTTGTTAACTGCACAAAACTAATGCAAATGGCGATACATGCCTGCATTTGGCCCATACCCCTCTAAACCTGTCCTAACCATCAAATAACCTAACAGAACTGTCATGAGGAAAGATTTAAAAGACTAGGCTTGTATTCACTGGAGTTTAGAAGGATGAGGGGGGATCTTATCATATTGTTTACAGTGTACTATGTTTACAGATTCTGTTGTGCTGCTGAAAGTAAGAATTTAATTGTTCTATCTGGGACAAGCTAGATGCAGGAAAATTGTTCTACATGACAATAAAACCCTCTTGTTAGATGCAAGGGGATCTTATAGAAACATCTAAATGAATAAAAGGACTGAACAAGCTAGATACAGGAAAAATGTTCCCAATGTTGGGCGAGTCCAGAACCAGGGGCCACAGTCTTAGAACAAAGGGGAGGCCATTTAAGACTGAGGTGAGAAAAAACTTTTTCACCCAGAGAGTTGTGAATTTGTGGAATTCCCTGCCACAGAGGGCAGTGGAGGCCAAATCACTGGGTGGATTTAAGAGAGAGTTAGATAGATCTCTAGGGGCTAGTGGAATCAAGGGGTATGGGGAGAAGGCAGGCATGGGTTATCGATTGGGGCTGATCAGCCATGATCACAATGAATGGCGGTGTTGGGTCGAAGTGCCAAATGGCCTCCTCCTGCACCTATTTTCTATATTTCTAAAACACTCATCCAGCAATCCTCGAGCCCACCAGCTCATCCCGTAGTCAATTCATCAGCTTTTCCATAAGAACTTCCATCAGTTCTTGCAAAAGAATGACAATCAGCCAATCTCGATTACCCTCAGCCCATCAAGCAGTCCCTTAATTCGCACAGAAGTCTGAACTATTGAATGCTCACTGCATCTCTTTCCATGTCAGCAAGTTAATATCCAGCTGCATATGAACCATGTGAAAAATGAATAAATAGATGCATGTGGTGCAGTGATTTGTGCAGCACTATAGGCCTGGAGACCAAGAGGAGTTCACCATTGAACGGAGTTTGAACGGGGGGCTTGAGGCCCCCGACCGAGGAAGAACAAAAGGAAGGGACTTGAACTTTATTTCGCCTTCCATCACAGTGAGGAATGTGTAGGAGTCACTTTGGTGAATGTCCGTATTAAAATGTGTTTTTGAGTGCTGTTGCTTTTAATTGTATGACTGACCTGGCCAATGAAATTCCTCGTATATTGCAAAACATACTTGGAAAATAAAATCTGATTATGATTCTGAAAAGCCTTTCCCTTCCATACTCTTTCCTCTCTTTGATCTTTTTGCAGCTGACTGCCTTTCTGTACATGTTGCAAGAGATTGTCGCGGCATCCAGCATCCTCGGAGAATGTAGAATTAAAGGCAGTTTTAAAGATGGTTATTTGCCTCAAAATTGGGTTATTGTATCTCCAGAACCTCCCCAGAGGCTCTGGGAGACACAAGGTTCAAGAGGGAACACAAAAAGCCTAATTAGGAAGAATATTAAGAGTAAGATTTTCAATTAAAATACTGTAATTGATGGAAACTTGCCTTTAAATTGGTTCCTGGATGAAACCCTGATGGTTCTCACATTGTCTCTTTAAATTTACTCTCCTTTTCACACTTGCATTAAAACACACAGCCACCACCATTCACAGTGATACTGCCCGGCAGTCTCATAATTACAGTCTACACAGCTACCTTGACAGCCACACAAAATGATGTAAATAAAAATTGTTTTCCTGTTTAAGAAGTTCAATTGAGAATTATTTGAAATTGTGGGGGTTGATACAAAATACTGTTGACCCACAAATGTGTTGATATGAGACATTCACATTTAAAAAATCCATGTCGCAAAAAAAGCAAGAAGGTGCCCATGTTATTTGACCAACTTGCCAGATTAATTTAAATATACACAATACACAATACAATTTATTTGTCACTTGAACCTCATAGAGGTTGTTGGAGCCCCCGGCGTGCGCTAGAAAAGTGCCGCAGCCATTTAAGCCACGCCGGGCGATGATGTAAGGCCCCGCTCCAGGTCATCCTCGACCCCCGCTACTCGGGCGGAATAATTTGCCGTTGCGGAAGCCCCGAAAAGCGGTCTCCCAGCAGGGGGACCTGCAGGCTCCGATATTACTGTCTGCCAGGCCTGCGGTTGGAGCCTCCGAATCTCCGGGGCTCGGGTCACAGCAGCGCATGGGTACATATGTAGGTATGTATGCATTAGTTTTGCTCCTAATTCCCTTTTCAAAATCATTAATATATATGGTAAACAGTTGCAGCCCCAACACCAAGCCTTGTGGCAAAAAAATCCAGAAGATTAGTCAAACATGATTTTCCTTTCATAAATCCATGTTGACTTGGACAGATCCTTTTACTGCTATCCAAATGCCCCATTATTGCATCTTTAATAATTGACTCCCGCATCTTACACACCACCAAAGTCGGGCTAACTGGTCTGTAATTTTCCGTTTTCTCTCACGCTCCTTTCTTGAAAAGTGGGATAGCATTAGCTATCCTCCAATCCACAGGAGCTGATCGTAAATCTATTGATCGTTGGAAAATGATAATATATATAAATATATATGTATGTGTATATATGCATGTATGTGTATATATGCATGTATATGTGTGTATATACGTATGTATATATATATATATATATATATGTTTATATATGTGTATATATGTATGCATATAAATGTATCAATATGTATGTGCATTTGTGTATGTGTGTATATATGTGTGTGTATAAATATATATATATGCATATATTTATTATTACTATATAATTATATATATAATTGCCTTTATGGTTTATGTATATCATCTTACAAGACAAATAAATTAATAGTGATGATTTAAATCAAAGTTGCTTCTGATACATGAGAATAAACTATTATCTCTAACTTGCCTCTCACACACAGACACACATTCATATAAATATATTAAATATATATACGTTAAATTTAATTTTTTGCAGTGTGTGTTAAAGCAATACAATGCAAGGGAAACTACACAAAGGAGGGGTCTGTTCCCGCTACAAGATACTTGAGGATCTTTGCTTTGGATCAAAGATTATAGCGGAGCTCTATAATCTTTGCTTTGGATCACAGCGGGTGGAATACCGGAAGTCGAGTGTCGCTGTAACAAATGGCGGCCGTGACGTTCCGTTGCGTACTACACGTCAGCCCATTGAATTTCGAAGGATTGTCCTCCCATCACTTGGGGCAGTGTGACCCTTGAGTCCTCCCACCACTAGGGGGCAGTGTGGCCCTCGGTCCTCCCACCACTGGGGGGCAGTGTGGCCCTTGGTCCTCCCACCACTGGTGGGGGGGGGGGGCAATGTGGCCCTTGGTCCTCCCACCACTGGGGGGCGTCAAGAGTCCTCCCACCACTGGGAGGCGTCGGATGCTGGGTCCTCCCAGCACTTGGGGGCAGTGTGAGCCCTTGGTCCTCCCACCACTGGGGGGGCAGTGTGAGCCTTAGTCCTCCCATCACTTGGGGGCAGTGTGACCCTTGAGTCCTCCCACCACTGGGGGGGGGGGGCAGTGTGGCCCTTGATCCTCCCACCACTGGGGGGCAGTGTAAGCCTTAGTCCTCCCACCACTAGGGGGCGTCATGGGCAGGCTCCACCTCCCCGCCCCCGGAACCATTGTCCGCGCCGCCCGGTGCCGGTGCCGGGGGGACGGGGTGGGGGGGACGGACGGACCCGCTGCGTCTGGTCCCCGCATCATCATCGTCCCCCCACCACATCCGCTTCCGGCCGCCATGAAGCTGCTCACACACAACCTGCTGAGCTCGCGCGTCAAAGGCGTCAACTGTGGATTCCCGCTCGCGCTGCAGGTGAGGGGAGAGGGGGAGAGGGGAGAGGGAGAGGGAGAGGGGAGAGAGAGATGGGAGGGAGAGGAGAGGGAGAGAGAGAGAGGGAGAGGGAGAGAGAGAGAGAGGGAGAGGGAGGGAGAGAGGGAGAGAGAGAGAGGGGAGGGAGGGGGAGAGAGGGAGAGAGGGAGAGAGAGATGTGTGTGTGAGAGAGAGGGAGAGAGGGAGAGGGGGAGAGAGGGAAGAGAGGGAGAGATACAATGTGGTAGAGAGAGGGAGAGAATGTGGGAGAGGGAGGGAGATACAAGATAGTTTTAATTGTCATGTGTGCCTAATGGCACAGTGAAATGAATTTCCATACAGCCATACATTAAAAATCAACAGGACACAACATAAAACATCCCCCACACAGCAGAAATCAAAGTTCCCCACTGTGTTGGAAGGCACCCAAAGTCAGTGAGAGGAGAGGGGA
>NW_026575302.1:0-55277 GCF_028641065.1 Leucoraja erinaceus | reverse complement strand
TTGCATTCTTGATTATAACATTGGAAAGGTGTTGCATATCCTCCTTCACACCTTAAGCTTCCTTCATGCACTTCAATTCAAGACAGCCCAAAATATCATGGTTATAATTTTCTTGTGTCTAACTAGCCATCCTCCTCCTTCTAAACTCCGTTGAAGACATCCTAGTATTTTCACTCTTTCCTCATATGACGTCCGCCCCATGGATCGATCTGGTGAACCTACGCTGACTGCCTCATCACAAGGATGCCCCTCAATTAGGAGACCCAAAACTGTACACAATGCTCCATGATGTGGTCTCCCCGAGCCCATACAACTGCAGAAGCTAAGGCGGGAGGCAGGCGTATTTGTCAAAGGGCTGAGCACTGTGTGACTGCTGGTATAACAAGCTGATTTTTTGGTGGAACCAAGTGATTGTTGGAACCCAGTAAAGTGCTAGCATTTCTCATATTATTTTCTTCCACATTTGGTGTGCCCATAGTTAAGCAGGGTGAGTGTAGGACTTGGGTATGGACAGTGAGCCAATATACACTGACCAATGTCAAGTATTCCATTCGGCCCTTCGGCGCGCACCCCATTCAATGTATCCTGTCTGACATCCATTTCAATCTCCGGTACCTGCCTTTCTTCTCCATACCCCCTGACTTCCTTCCCACACGCCACATCTACCGCCCTCTGAAATAGATCCATGACTGGCCTCAACTACCTTCTGTGGCAGAGCTTCCACATATTCATGTTTTTCCTCATCTCGGGTTCTGAATTCCCCCTTAAGCCTTACACTGACTTCCCCCTTATCCTTCAACTGTGACCCCTTGTGCTGGACTTCCCCCAACTCGGAACAAGATTCTGCATCACCTGTCCAACCCCTCAAGATGTTGTAAGTTTCTATAGGAACCCCCTCAATCTTCTAGATTCCAGCTGAGTACACGCCGAGCTCTATCCAGAAGACTAGGTTTTTGTTGTACCTTTGTTCCTTACTGTGTTGGTTAGGGGTCAGAATATTTATTCCCCCTTTGGTGCAAGGAAGCAAGCTAAGTCACGTAATACCAAGTAAGTTCAACTGTATCCCTAATAGGAGAGAGTTAGAAGGGTCTCGACCCCCGAAACGTCACCCATGGCCCTTCTCTCAAGAAATGTCCCGTGTCCCTGCTGAGTTACATCCAGGATTTTGTGTCTATTTTTGAGAGATTTGAGGCGTTCACCCATCAACGTTAAACCTTGGGCAACTCAGGTATACTTTTCCCTCTTTCTCGCCGCGAATGGAATTCAGATACTTGTTACGAAACATGAAACCCATAGAAAATATGGTAGGAGTAGGCCATTCGGGCCCTCGAGCCTGCACCGCCGTTTCAATAATGATCATGGCTGATCATCCAACAGTATCCTGTACCTGCCTTCTCTCCATACCCCCTGATCCCTTTAGCCACAACGGGTACATCTCACTCCCTCTTAAATATAGCCATGCACTGTGCCTCAACTACCTTCTGTTTCAGAAGAGTTCCAGAGATTCACTCACGTCTCTGTTGAAATGTTGTTCTCAGCTCGGTCCTAAAAGATTTCCCCCGTTTAATCCTTAACTGTGACCCCTTGTCCCTGGACTTCCCCAACATCGGAACAATCTTCATGCAGCTAGCCTGTCCACCCCGTAAAAGTTTGTAAGTTTCTATAAGCTTCCCCCCTCAATCTTCTAAATTCCAGCGAGTAAAAGTCCGAGTCGATCGAGAAGACTAGTTTTGTGTGTGTCTGCCATTACTGTGTGGGCTCGGGACAGCAGATCAGCTGTGGTTAGGAAGCAAGCTAACAGTAATACCAAGTAAGTTCCACTGTATCCCATAGGCAGATATGAGATTAGAAGGGTCCTCGACCCGAACCATCACCCCGTTCCTTCTCCTCGAGAGATGCTGCCTGCCCTGCTGATGTTTCTTCAGATTTTGGTTATCTATCTCCGAAAGATTTGGAGCGTTCACCGTCATGTTAAAACCTCGGGCAACTCATGTAAATAATTTTCCCGGTATGAAAATCAGTACTGGTTCCATGGACACAAATTGCTGGAGTAACTCAGCGGGTCGGCAGAATCTCTGGGGGAACATGGATAAGCGGCGAGAACCTTAGTCACCGAGTGATTACATGCGTGGATGCTGGGCCCTTCGGCCGCAACCTGTCCCAGTTACAACTGCAAAAGGTTTGATATAGGAGCAGAGGTTCTAACGGCAGTTGTACATGGCCTGGTGAGACCACCCTGGATTATGCGTACAGGTTTTTGGTCTCCAAATCTGAGGAATTACATTATTGCCATAGAGGGAGTGCAGAGACGGTTCACCAGACTGATTCCTGGGATGTCAGGACTGTCTTATGAAGAAAGACGGGATAGACTTGGTTTATACTCTCTAGAATTTAGGAGATTGAGAGGGGATCTTATAGAAACTTACAAAATTCTTAAGGGGTTGGTCAGGCTAGATGCAGGAAGATTGTTCCCGGTGTTGGGGAAGTCCAGGACAAGGGGTCACAGCTTAAGGATAAGGAGGAAATCCTTTAAAAAACCGAGATGAGAAGAACTTTTTTTCACAGAGAGATGGTGAATCTGTGGACTCCTCTGCCACAGGGTAGTCGGTCCAGTTGAGGCTATATTTAAGAGGGAGTTAGGTGTGGTCCTTGTGGCTAAGGGGGTAGGGAGAGAAGGCAGGGATGGATACTGATTTGATGATCAGTCCATGACATATTGAATGGCGGTGCAGGGCTCGAAGGGCCGAATGGCCCATCTACTCTTGCACCTATTTTTCTATTTTTTCTATCACTAAACGATTTTTTCTCATTAAGAAAACTGATTTGGTCAATTAACTCGTCTCATTAACTGAATAATAAAATATGAGATTAATATTTGACCAGGGGCCCACAAAGCCAGCAGGTGCACTGTCGCCGATTCTTGTTAATGGTGTAAACTACTGTGTTGATGCTGGAGCATTGGAAAATTATATTTGGTGGAGGCCACCAAGCTCGTTGTTAATCCTGGTAAAATATCAAACGCGGTTACATCAATAACCTTGCCAGTTACTTACAATAAAATGAGACGTTTATCTATATATATATATATCATATATATATAGTATATAAGCTATATAGTATACTCGCATTATATCTATTGTGTATTGATCAGTTAGACTTTTCTTATTTGTCATTTTCATCCCATCTACCTGTCTACCCTATTGTGCTGTATCTGAGATTCTTATGTTAATGTGTGTCTGTGTTGTGTGTGTGTGGGTGTGTATGCGTGTGTGGTGTATGTTGGGTGTGTGTGTGATGGTGTGTGTGGTGTGTGTGTCTGTGTGTGTGTGTGTGTGTGTGTGTGTGTGTGTGTGTGTGTGTGTGTGTGTGTGTGTGTGTGTGTGTGTGTGTGTGTGTGTGTGTGTGTGTGTGTGTGTGTGTGTGTGTGTGTGTGTGTGTGTGTGTGTGTGTGTTTGTGTGTTTGTGTTTGTGTGTGTGTGTGTGTGTGTGTGTGTGTGTGTGTGTGTGTGTGTGTGTGTGCCTGTGTGTGTGTGTGTTTGTCTGTCTGTCTGCTGTGTGGTGTCATGTGCGTGTGTGTATGCGTGTGTGGCGTGTGAGCGTGTGTGTGTGTCCTGTGTTGTGTTGGGTGTGTGGTGTGTTGAGGTGTTTGTATGTGAGTGTGTGTGAGTTTGTAGTCGAAAGTGTGTGTGAGTGTGTGTAACGTGCGTGTGTGTGTGTGACGGTCGTGGTGTGTGTGTGTGTGGTTATTAGATCACTCACATTAATAACATTATACAATATAGAGCAAAGCAAATCACACTTAGATAACTTTCTAAAGCAACTAACGAAAAGCAGAATATACTATCACTCATATTTGAGGCGGGTTTGAACCTGCGCTTGTATTTTGACTTTACGTTTTAAAATCAAAATACATTTTTAAAAAAGGGAACATGGTCAGACGGTCACTCAAAACAATGTTCCCCAATGTCGAATATAAGAATAAGGAGTAGCCATTTACATAAAACATAGAACCATAGAAAGAAATTAGTGCAGGAGTGGAGGCCATCGGCCCTTCGAGCCTGCACCGCCTTCAATATGATCATGGCTGATCATCCAACTCAGTATCCCGTACCTGCCTTCTCTCCATGATTGACCCTCTTATTCCCCTTAGCCCACAGGCCCCATTATCTAACGCCCTCTTTATTAATATAGCCAATCATTGACTCCCCTCGCATGGCACATCTAACGCCTCGTGGCAGAGAGTTCTTAGAAGACACCAGACGAGACGTACACACTTTTTCACATCACGAGTCCTGTGGAATTCTCTGGCCTCAGAGGGCGTGAGGCCGTTCTCTGGATACTTTCAGAGAGAGCTACAATAGGCCTCTTAAAGATAGCGGTGTCGGGGATATAGGTAGAAGGGAGGCACGGGTTATTGATAGGGCCCGATCATCCATGATCACATTAGAAATGGTGGTGCTGGCTCGAAGGGCCGAATGCCTCCTCCTGCATCTATTGTCTATTTGTCTATTGAAAAATGTCAAAGTACGAACCATAACCTTCCCCAGTTGCACTAGCCCCACCGGCCCCATTTTGGTCATTTGGCCCTTCGAGCCAGCACCGCCATTCAACGTGATCATGGCTGCTCCTCCCCAATCATAACCCCCGTTACTGCATTCTCCCCAAATCCCGCTATTCCTGGACTTCAGAGCCCTATCTAGCTCTCCCTTGGAAGTGTCCAATGAACTGCCCTCTGAGGCCGAGATGTCCACCCAACCTGCCCAAGTCCACCCTGCATCCTCACACAGCATCCTCCTCACAGTTCACACTGCCACCCAACTCATGTGCCACCTGCTAAATGTTACTTTGAAATCCCTTCATCCAAATCATTGGATGTACATTGTAAATAGCTGGGGTCCCAGCACCGAGCCTTGCGGCACCCCACTAGTGTCACTGCCTGCCATTCTGAAAAGGGACCCGTAATCCCTACTCTTTGTTTCCTGTCTGCCCAACCAGGGTTTTCTATGATCCAAATCAGCACTCCACCCCCAATACCATGTGCCCTCATTTTGCTCACTAATCTCCTTGTGGGACCTTAACAAATGCAAAATCATTAGACTAGGTTGAGCCACTTGATCTAGTGGCATCATCAATACTAATGGACCTATTTGTTATATGAGATCGAATTTATTGATTTGGAATGACAAGAACTTCCCAAGAGGAAATAGTCCTAATTTGACAAATGTAGAACGGTTTTCTGGCCATTGCCATTGCTTGAATCCAGTTGAAGGTTTTTGTAGTGGGACGTCATGCTGGTGTGTATGATCCAAACCAAGATAATATTTGGAGCAGGGACCAACTCACCGTGCGACCACGTGAGTGAACCTCAATGCTCGCTACCCCTTTCGGTAATGATGCTTAAAATGTTGCTGAGACTAAAGTAATCCCCTCGGTAACATTGATATGCTGGTGAAGAATAACTAAGGTGGATCGAGTGGACCAGAGGACATAGGTTTAAGGTGGAAGGGGAAATGTGGTGTAAACGAATCCGTGGGGTAACTTTTCATAACAGGCAAAGGTGGTGGGTTTCTGGAGTATGATGTACAATTTTGGTCGCCTAATTATAGGAAGGATGTCAACAAAATAGAGAGCGTACAGAAGAGATTTACTAGAATGTTGCCTGGGTTTCAGCAACTAAGTTACAGAGAAAGGTTGAACAAGTTGGGGCTTTATTCTTTGGAGCGCAGAAGGTTAAGGGGGGACTTGATAGAGGTTTTTAAAATGATGAGAGGGATAGACAGAGTTGACGTGGAAAAGCTTTTCCCACTGAGAGTAGGGAAGATTCAAACAAGGGGACATGACTTGAGAATTAAGGCACTGAAGTTTAGGGGTAACATGAGGGGGAACTTCTTTACTCAGAGAGTGGTGGCTGTGTGGAATGAGCTTCCAGTGAAGGTGGTGGGCAGGTTCGTTTTTATCATTTAAAAATAAATTGGATAGTTATATGGACGGGAAGGGAATGGAAGGTTATGGTCTGAGCGCAGGTAGATGGGACTAGGGGAGAATATGTGTTCGGCATGGACTAGAAGGGTCGAGATGGCCTGTTTCCGTGCTGTAATTGTTATATTGTTATATTCTTATATGTGCATGGAACCAAGTTGCCAGAGGAGGTAGTTGAGGCAGCGACTATCCCAACGTTTAATTAACAGTTAGACAGGTGCATGGATAGGACGGTTTTGGGGGGTTTTCTGGGCCAAACGTGGCTGGGTAGGACTAGTGCAGCTGGGACATGTTGGCCGGTGTGGCCAAGTTGAAGCCGAGGGGCCTGTTTCCATGCTTTAGACTCTATGACTATGATTCTACCTCAATTATGAAATTCTGTTCAGTTCAATTCACTTGTCTGAGAATCGGGGCTGACGTGGGGTGATGATGTTGGTAACTTCCCGAGTTCTTGTGAGGAGATGGGTCACTGTGTGTTGTGTTTGGAGGGAACGATAAATTAGTATTGGGAAGCGGCACCAATCTTATCATCGTCCCCGGTAAGAATTCAATTTGGTTTCTCGAATTAATTGAGACATTTTGGTCAAATCAATATTCGAGCAGAAAAAATAGAACTGACCAAAATTAAACCAAATATCCTTGTCAATAATTCTAAAGTTTGTATGCTTTGGATTCAAATTGATAGGGTTTTTTTAATATAACGCGTGCAGTAGTTAGCAGTTTCTTTGAGAGTCACAGTCATACAGCCTGGAGAGAGGTCCTTCAGGCCAACTTGCCTATGCCGGCCAACATGCCCCATCTATACCAGTCCAACCTGCCTGCATTTGGCCCACGTCCCTATAGCCCAATCCTACCCATGGTCCATCAGTAGAACTGACGGTAGATTCGGTACATAGCATGCAGTTTGGGTTTCTGCATTGATATGTAACGCTGTGCGCTTCTTGCCAACAATATAATATTCGGAGCTGGGACCAAACTCATAGTACGGCCCCGTGAGTATATGCAGTTGATAGACTCCAGGGTGTTCTGTCGATAACTATCATAAGTTAATTTTGGGTTGGTGGCGTCAATAGTTTTGAGATCATGTGAAGAAGAATCGCTCCATTAGAAATAGGATGGATGTGAGCAAATGTCGGCCCCATATAACCATATAACAATTACAGCACGGAAACAGGCCATCTCGGCCCTTCTAGTCCGTGCCGAACACCTATTCACCCCTCGTCCCATCTACCTGCACTCAGACCATAACCCTCCATTCCTTTCCCGTCCATATACCTATCCAATATATTTTTAAATTATAAAATCGAACCTGCCTCCATCACTTCCACTGGAAGCTCATTCCACATAGCTACCATTCTCTGAGTTAAAAAAAAGTTCCCCCTCATGTTACCCCTAAACTTCTGTCCCTTAATTCTGAAGTCATGTCCTCTTGTTTGAATCTTCCCTACTCTCAATGGAAATAGCTTATCCTATATCTTCACACAGAGAGTGGTGAATCTCTGGAGCTCTCTGCCGCAGAGGGTAGTCGAGGCCAGTTCATTGGCTATATTTAAGAGGGAGTTAGATGTAGCCCATGTGGCTAAGGGGATCAGAGGGTATGGAGAGAAGGCAGGTACGGGATACTGAGTTGGATGATCAGCCATGATCATATTGAATGGCGGTGCAGGCTCGAAGGGCCGAATGGCCTACTCCTGCACCTAATTTCTATGTTTCTATCTGCGGAAGGATGTGCTGGCCATGGAGAGTTCTCTGGATAGGAAATTCTAAATATTCATCATTCTCTGAAGAAATCATACCTCATGCGTTCATAAGTTCATTGGTGCTGAAGGGGGCTGTTCAGCCCACCTAAACCACTCCGCCATTCAATCATGCCCGATCTAGCTTCCCCTCTCAACCTTATTCTCCTGCCTTCGCTCCACAACCGCTGACTAATCGAGAATCTATTCCAAATCCAACCTTTCTGTCCTGGGCCTCCTCTATTGTCAGAGTGAGTCCCACCACAAATTGGAGGGGCAGCGCCTCATATTTCGCTTGGGCAGTGGTATGAACATTGACTTCTCCACTTTCAGGTAGTCCCTGCTTTCTCCCTCCTTCCCCTCCCCTTCCCAGCTCTCCCACAGCCCACTGTCTCTGCCTCTCCCTTTCTTTTTCGTCCCCCCCCCCAACATGAGTCTGAAGAAGGGTCTCAACCCAAAACGTCGCCTAGTCCTTCGCTCCATGGATGCTGCCTCACCCACTGAGTTTCTCCAGCACTTTTATCCACCTAAGAATCTACCAATCTTACTTTAGTCAGAGTCCCCAACAATTAGACTCTGTGCGTTTGCCCGATCTATTCCTCTCAATGGATTCAATGGGTATTTGTCCAAGAATATAACGCTGTGTGAATGACAACACTTACAGGTTGGCATTTGGCTCTGGAACAAGACTTAACGTTCAACCCAGTGAGTTGTTTTTGCACCTCTTTGCTTTTTATTGTTCTTTAAACTCTCCGCGTTAACAACTTACATGCAAGAGCAAAGGGGCTGCCAATCTCACTTTCCACTTTCCCCACAACCAATGGTCAAACTCAGATACTTCCCGCAGCTGATGTTTCTGGAAAGATAGAAAGCTAAATCGTACCACTCTCTGCCTCTCCCAAGGAACATTTACTAGAATGTTGCCTGGGTTTCAACAACTAAGTTACAGAGAAAGGTTGAATAAGTTAAGTCTTTATTCTCTGGAGCGCAGAAGGTTAAGGGGGGACTTGATAGAGGTCTTTAAAATGATGAGAGGGATAGACAGAGTTGATGTGGACAAGCTTTTCCCTTTGAGAATAGGGAAGATTCAAACAAGAGGACATGACTTCAGAATTAAGGGACAGACGTTTAGGGGTAACATGAGGGGGAACTTCTTTACTCAGAGAGTGGTAGCGGTGTGGAATGAGCTTCCAGTGGAAGTGGTGGCGGCAGGTTCGTTGGTATCATTTAAAAATAAATTGGATAGGCATATGGATGAGAAGGGAATGGAGGGTTATGGTATGAGTGCAGGCAGGTGGGACTAAGGGAAAAAAGTTGTTCGGCACGGACTTGTAGGGCCGAGATGGCCTGTTTCCGTGCTGTAACTGTTATATGGTTATATGGTTAACATGTAATATTGCCCTGCAATGGGACCAGGGTTTTCAAACGCTCTATTAGATACATACTCCAGCAATGAGTAATGGTTTAGAATAATTGTACGTATTTTGGTAGCAAAAACAGGAAGGCAGATTACTATCTAAATGGCGTCAAGTTGGGAAAGGGGGAAGTACAACAGGATCTGGGGGTCCTTGTACATCAGTCTATGAAAGTAAGCATGCAGGCACAGCAGGCAGTGAAGAAAGCGCATGGCATGTTGGCCTTTATAACAAGAGGAATCGAATATAGGAGCAAAGAGGTCCTACTGCAGTTGTACAGAGCCCTAGTGAGACCACGCATGGAGTATTGTGTACAGTTTTGGTCCCCTAATTCGAGGAAGGACATTCTTGCTATTGAGGGAGCCCAGCGTAGGTTTACAAGGTTAATTCCCGGGGTGGCGGGACTGTCATATGCTGAGAGAATGGAGCGGCTGGGCTTGTACACTGGAGTTTAGAAGGATGAGCGGGGATCTCATTGGAACATATGAGATTGTTAAGGGCTTGGACACGATAGAGGCAGGAAACGTTTTCCCGATGTTGGGCGAGTCCAGAACCAGGGGCCACAGTTTAAGAATAAGGAGTATGCCATTTAGAACGGAGACGAGGAAACACCTTTTCTCACAGAGAGTGCTGAGTCTGTGGTGAGGCAGGTTCTCTGGATGCTTTCAAGAGATAGAAGGATAGGGCTCTTAAAAATAGCAGAGTCAGGGGATATGGAGAGAAGGCAGGAATTGTGGATGAGCAGCCACGATCACATTGAATGGCGGTGCTGGCTCGAAGGGCCGAATGGCCTATCCTTGTGCCTATTGTCTATTGTCTATTGTCTATTGTGCCCAATGTTATAATAAATGGTTAATAAGAAAAGTCTGGGTTATGAACAGAAATATTTTAATATAATTAGTGCATGTTCATCATCTCTTCAAATAAGAGCGTTCTGCAGATAATTCAATTCAATGAACCAGGGGTCACAGTTTAAGAATAAGTACTAGGCCATTTCGGACTGAAAGAGGAACAGCGTTTCCCCCCCAGTAAGTAGTTGTGAATCCGTGGAATTATCTGCCGCAGAAGACAGTGGAGGCCAATTCACCGGATGTTTTCAAGAGAGAGTGAGATTTGGCTCTTAGGGCTAAAGAATGTGCGAAAAATGCAGGAACGGGGTACTGTTTTTAGATGATCAGCCATGATCAATTCATGCTGGCTCGAAGGGTCGAATGGCCTACTCCTGCACCTATTGTCTATGATAATATTGAATGGCGGTGCTTGCTCGAAGGACCGAATGGCCTAATCCAGCACCTATTGTCTATGTTTCTATGTGTCTTTAAAATTTACCCTGTACATCTCTTTGACAATTTTCTCGTTTCACCTTAAAGCTAAGCCCTGTAGTCTTTGACATTTCCAGCCTAGGGGAAAAGGGTTATGAATGTCAATGCCTTTCATCATTGTATATACTTAGATAATCCATCCAAATTTACCACTTTGTTGCAAGAAGAAATAATCACATTGAAAGAACATTTAAAAATTAGATTGAATTTCCTAGTCGAAAAATGAACCTACTGATTCGCTTTGTATGTGTGGGTCAGTTTTTGTAGAGGAGATGGGCACTGTGTGAATGTTGCAAACAAGTTAATATTTGGAAGCGGAACGAGAGTAACTGTTCAACCTAGTAAGTCTTCACGTTTTCATTGCGTCTTCCCTGTGTCGATAACATTGTTATATTTGAGCTTTCAGTATAGATTGGAGATTTGAGTAGATGATGGATGGATGGATGGATGGATGGATGGATGGATGGATGGATGGATGGATGGATGGATGGATGGATGGATGGATGGATGGATGGGCATATGCGTGTGCGTGTGTGCGTGTGCGTGCGTGCGTGTGTGTGCGTGCTTGCGTGAGTGTGTAGCAGCGTGTAACGTGCGTGCAGATGGGGAGCAGCTTAAGGTGGACTCACTATTGACAGGGTGTGTGTGTGTATGCGTGTGTGTATATATATGAATTAGGTGTGTGTGTGAGTATATATATATGAGTATATGTGTGTGTGTATATATATATATATATACACACACACACATACACATATATATATATACACACACACACACACATATATATATATATATATATTTATATATATGAGTACAGGTGTGTGTACTACTAGTCAATGAATACATTAATAAATATAGAGTAAAGCAAATTATAATTATATAAATCAAATCAAACTGGTGGAGAAACTCAGCGGGTCAGGCAGCATGTTGGCGGGAAATGCGCAGAAAATGTCCTCCTGTGGACTATTCTTGTACTGGTGATTAGCACTGTGTGAATCTCGGTACGGAGAAGCTAACATTCGGGCCGGGGACCAGGTTAACTGTGACGCCCAGTAAGTGATTAAAAAACACATCCATCTACATTTGTGTTAACTTTGTGGAACTGATTACAGAATTAAATGATGTTATGTATATATTTTTACACGCCCGTCGGCCCAACATGCCCACACCGTCCAACACTTCCCATCTACACTAGTCCCACCTGCCTGCATTTGGCCCATATCCCCCCAACTCCATCATAGAGACATAGACAATAGGTGCAGGAGGAGGCTATTCGGCCCTACGAGCCAGCACCGCCATTCATTGTGATAATGGCTGATCGTCCCCAATCAATCAATAACCCGTGCCTGCCTTCTCCCCATATCCCTTGACTCCACTAGCCCTAGAGCCCTATCTAACTCTCTCTTAAATTCGTTCATTGATTTGGCCTCCACTGCCCTCTGTGGCAGGGAATTCCATAAATTGACAACTCTCTGATGAAACGCCATCCTATCCATGTACCTGTCCAAATGGTTCTTAAAATGCCTCTGCCCCCTGCCTACAGAAATGTGCAGGGGTTAGATGTGAAAATGGGGAGACCAAATGCGATGAAGGTTTATGGAAAATGTAGAATGATGTTTAAATGGGTAGTTGGCACTCCTTTTTGTTAGAAACTGCTGATTATGGAAATAGAGGTTTAGGGTTGGGATTAAGTAATTAAGACATACCGTTGGATAAACTGGAGACGGAGATCTCTCGTCCAAAGGATAATTGGGGTAAATGGAGTATTGATGTGGAAAGAAGATGAGCAGGTCTGGGAACTGGTCAGGAGGGTGTATTTGTAAGATGATCAGACACTGTGTGAATTATGGCAACGACATCAAGTTTGGAAGCGGAACCAGACTGATTATCGAACCCAGTGAGTGTTGACCTTTTCAATGTACATTCCCCATCCTCTGAGGAATAATGTCCACCTACAAACTTGTGTAAATTTAATCCCATGGAAGGCACTAACACATCTGCCGCAGAAGGTAGTTGAGGCCAGTTCATTGGCTATGTTTAAGAGGGAGTTAGATGTGGCCCTTGTGGCTAAAGGGATCAGGGGGTATGGAGAGAAGGCAGGAACAGGATACAGAGTTGGATGATCAGCCATGATCATATTGAATGGCGGTGCCGGCTCGAAGGGCCGAATGGCCTACTCCTGCACCTATTTTCTATGTTTCTATGTTTCTATCTCCAGATGCAATTCTCCCAAACACTTAGCATTGAAGTTGCAATGTTTAAGAAGCAATTAGGCAGGTGCATGGATCAGACAGGTTTAGAGGGATATGGGCTAAATGCGGACAAGTGGGACTAGTGTAAATGGGACATGTTGGTCGGTGTGGGCAAGTTGTGTTGAAGGGACTGCTGTCTCAATATATGACTGTATGACTCTGTGACTATGATGAACATACAATTGTGTAGCCAAGAAGTATTTTTGTAGAAGGGTCGGGCACTGTGTGAATCTCGCAGGCATTAACAAGATAATATTTGGAAGTGGAACTAAACTAATTGTAGAACCCAGTAAGTGTGATTTATACAATTATGAAAAAAAAAAGAAGGGGGGGGAACCAAACAAAGGCGGAAAAAACGGAAACACAAGGGGCACAAAAAGAAACAAAGCACAAGGGGGGGGCGGGGGGGGGAAACAGGGGGGGATGCCGCAACTTCGTAAAAGGAAAAAGTGACGTTTTTACTGTTAATTGTGAGATTTATCCATTTAGAGTCATCAGCGACAAAGTATCTATCTTCATCATTAACATTTGTGTACGTGGGGCTCAGTAGGCAATGTTCCAATGGACATTGCTATTATATTATAGCCACCAGCAGCCACCAGCTGTTCAATCCACGGACAGATAAACATATCTACAGGAGGAAAGATGGATAGATGACGATGGATGGGAAGAGATAACTTTATTCATTGGAGCCCAGGAGGCTAAGGGGTGATCTTATAGAGATATATAAAATCACCTCGATAAGGGGACGAGTGAGCGAGAATGTAGAGTCTTCTGACAGAGATTCAACAACTATAGAGGAAACAGGTTTAAGGCGAGAGGGAAAGATTTAATAGGAATCTGAGGGGGAACTTTTTCCACATAGACAGTTGTGGGTGCATGGAATGAACTGCCAGAGGAGGTAGTTGAGGCAGGGACTGTTGCAATGTTTAAGAAGAAATTAGGCAGGTACATAAATATGTTTAAGAAGCAATTAGGCAGGTACATGGATGACAGGTTTAGAGGGACATGGGCCAAATGCAAAAAGATGGGACTAGTGTAAATGGGACATGTTGATCGGGTTGGGCAAGTTGGGCCGAAGGGCCTGCTGTCTCAATATATGACTGTATGACTCTGACTATAATGAACATACAATTGTGTAGCCAATAAGTATTTTTGTAGAAGGGTCGGGCACTGTGTGAATCTCGCAGGCATTACCAAGATAATATTTGGAAGCGGAACTAAACTATTTGTAGAACCCAGTAAGTGTGATTTATACAATTATTGCCGCAACTTCGTCAAAGGAAAAAGTGATGTTTTACTGTTAATTGTGAGATTTATCAGGAACAAAGTATCTATCTCAACATGTGTATAAGTGAGGCTCAGTAGACAACGGTCCAATGGACTTTGCTAATATATTATTGCCACCAGCAGCCACCAGCTGTTTAATCCATAGACAGATAAACATATCTACAGGAGGAAAGATGGATAGATGACGATGGATGGAAAGAGACAGGTTTAGAGGGATATGGGCCAAACGCAGGCAAGTGGGACTATTCTAGATGGGACATGTTGGTCGGTGTGGGCAAGTTGGGCCGAAGGGACTCTTTCCTTGCTGTGTAACTCTATGACTCTATGACTATGATGATGCATAGAAGTGTTTAGACGGGAAGTATTTTTGTATAATATTTGGAAGTGGAACTAAACTAATTGTAGAACCCAGTAAGTGTGATTTATAGAGAAAACAGGTTTAAGGTGAGAGGGGCAGACAGATTTAGAGGGACATGGGCCAAATGCGGACAAGTGGGACTATTGTAGATGGGACATGTTGGCCGGTGTGGGCAAGTTGTGTTGAAGGGACTGCTGTCTCAATATATCACTCTATGACTCTGTGACTATGATGAACATACAATTGTTCAGCCAGGAAGTATTTTTGTAGGAGGGTCGGGCACTGTGTGAATCGTGGAGGCATTACCAATATAATATTTGGAAGTGGAACTAAACTAATTGTAGAACCCAATAAGTGTAATTTATACAATTATTGCCGCAACTTCGTAAAAGGAAAAAGTGATGTTTTTACTGTTAATTGTGAGATTTATCCATTTAAAGTCATCAGGGACAAAGCATCTATGTGCATCATCAACATTTGTGTACGTGGGGCTCAGTCGGCAATCTTCCAATGGACATTTCTATTATATTATAGCCACCAGCAGCCACCAGCTGTTCAATCCACTGACAGATAAACATATCTACAGGAGGAAAGATGCATAGATGACGATGGATGGGAAGAGAGAACTTTATTCCTTGGAGCCCAGGAGGCTGAGGGGTGATCTTATAGAGGTGCATAAAATCATGAGGGGGAGAGTGAGCGAGAATGTACAGAGTCTTCTGACAGAGATTCAACAACTATAGAGGAAACAGGTTTAAGGTGAGAGGGAAAGATTTAATAGGAATCTGAGGGGTAACTTTTTCCACACAGAGGGTTGTGGGTGCATGGAATGAACTGCCAGAGGAGGTAGTTGAGGCAGGGTCTGTTGCAATGTTTAAAAAGAAATTAGGCAGGTACATGGATAAGACAGGTTTAGAGGGGCATGGGCCAAATGCAGAAAGATGGGACTAGTGTAAATGGGACATGTTGGTCGGGTTGGGCAAGTTGGGCTGAAGGGACTGCTGTCTCAATATATTACTATGACTCTGTGGCTATGATGAACATTCAATTGTTCAGCCAGGAAGTATTTTTGTAGGAGGGTCGGGCACTGTGTGAATCTCGCAAGCAATACCAAGATAATATTTGGAAGCGGAACTAAACTAATTGTAGAACCCAGTAAGTGTGATTTTTACAATTATTGCCGCAACTTCGTCAAAGGAAAAAGTGACGTTTTACTGTTAATTGTGAGATTTATCAGGAACAAAGTATCTATCTGAACATGTGTATAAGTGAGGCTCAGTAGGCAATGTTCCAATGGACTTTGCTAATATATTATTGCCACCAGCAGCCACCAGCTCTTCAATCCATAGACAGATAAACATATCTACAGGAGGAAAGATGGATAGATGACGATGGATGGAAAGAGACAGGTTTAGAGGGATATGGGCCAAACGCAGGCAAGTGGGACTATTCTAGATGGGACATGTTGGTCGGTGTGGGCAAGTTGGACCTAAGGGACTCTTTCCTTGCCGTGTAACTCTATGACTCTATGACTATGATGATGCATAGAAGTGTTTAGACGGGAAGTATTTTTGTATAATATTTGGAAGTGGAACTAAACTAATTGTAGAACCCAGTAAGTGTGATTTATAGAGAAAACAGGTTTAAGGTGAGAGGGACAGACAGGTTTAGAGGGACATGGGCCAAATGCGGACAAGTGGGACTATTGTAGATGGGACATGTTGGCCGGTGTGGGCAAGTTGTGTTGAAGGGACTGCTGTCGCAATATATCACTCTATGACTCTGTGACTATGATGAACATACAATTGTTCAGCCGGGAAGTATTTTTGTAGGAGGGTCGGGCACTGTGTGAATCGTGGAGGCATTACCAATATAATATTTGGAAGTGGAACTAAACTAATTGTAGAACCCAGTAAGTGCAATTTATACAATTATTGCCGCATCTTCGTAAAAGGAAAAAGTGATGTTTTTACTGTTAATTGTGAGATTTATCCATTTAAAGTCATCAGGGACAAAGTATCTATGTTCATCATCAACATTTGTGTACATGGGGCTCAGTAGGCAATGCTCCAATGGGCATTTCTATTATATTATAGCCACCAGCAGCCACCAGCTGTTCAATCCATAGACAGATAAACATATCTACAGGAGGAAAGGTGGATAGATGACGATGGATGGGAAGAGAGACCTTTATTCCTTGGAGCCCAGGAGGCTAAGGGGTGATCTTATAGAGGTGCATAAAATCATGAGGGGAAGAGTGAGCGAGAATGTACAGAGTCTTTTGACATGGATTCAAGTAGAGGGCATAGGTTTAAGGTGAGAGGGAAAGATTTAATAGGAATCTGAGGGGTAACTTTTTCCACACAGACGGTGGTGCATGCATGGAATGAACTGCCAGAGGAGGTAGTTGAGGCAGGGACTGTTGCAATATTTAAGAAGCAATTAGGCAGGTACATGGGTAAGACAGGTTTAGAGGGACATGGGCCAAATGAGGATAAGTGGGGCTATTGTAGATGGGACATGTTGGTCGGTGCAGGCAAGTTGTGTTGAAGGGACTGCTGTCTCAACAAAACACTCTATGATTCTGTGACTACGATGAGGCACACAATTGTTCAGCCGGGAAGTATTTTTGTAGGAGGGTCGGGCACTGTGTGAATAGTGGAGGCAATACCAAGATAATATTTGGAAATGGAACTAAACTAATTGTAGAACCCAGTAAGTGTGATTTATACAATTATTGCCGCATCTTCGTAAAAGGAGAAAGTGACGTTTTAACTGTTAATTGTGAGATTTATCCATTTAGAGTCATCAGCGACAAAGTATCTATCTTCCTCATCAACATTTGTGTACGTGGGGCTCAGTAGGCAATGCTCCAATGGACATTGCTATTATATTATAGCCACCAGCAGCCACCAGCTGTTCAATCCGTAGACAGATAAACATATCTACAGGAGGAAAGATGGATAGATGAAGATGGATGGGAAGAGAGACCTTTATTCCTTGGAGCCCAGGAGGCTAAGGGGTGATCTTATAGAGGTGCATAAAATCATGAGGGGAAGGGTGAGCGAGAATGTACAGACTCTTTTGACAGGGATTCAAGAACCAGCGGTAACAGGTTTAAGATGAGAGAGAAAGATTTAATAGGAATCTGAGGGGTAACTTTTTCCACAGAGGGTTGTGGGTGCATGGAATGAACTGCCAGAGGAGGTGGGAAGTATTTTTGTAGGAGGGTCGGGCACTGTGTGAATAGTGGAGGCATTAACAAGATAATATTTGGAAGCGGAACTAAACTATTTGTAGAACCCAGTAAGTGTGATTTATACAATTATTGCCGCAACTTCGTCAAAGGAAAAAGTGATGTTTTACTGTTAATTGTGAGATTTATCAGGAACAAAGTATCTATCTCAACATGTGTATAAGTGAGGCTCAGTAGACAACGGTCCAATGGACTTTGCTAATATATTATAGCCACCAGCAGCCACCAGCTGTTCAATCCATAGACAGATAAACATATCTACAGGAGGAAAGATGGATAGATGACGATGGATGGGAAGAGACAGGTTTAGAGGGATATGGGCCAAACGCAGGCAAGTGGGACTATTCTAGATGGGACATGTTGGTCGGTGTGGGCAAGTTGGGCCTAAGGGACTCTTTCCTTGCCGTGTAACTCTATGACTCTATGACTATGATGATGCATAGAAGTGTTTAGCCGGGAAGTATTTTGGTATAATATTTGGAAGTGGAACTAAACTAATTGTAGAACCCAGTAAGTGTGATTTATAGAGAAAACAGGTTTAAGGTGAGAGGGACAGACTGAGGCAGCGACTGTTGCAATGTTTAAGAAGCAATTAGGCAGGTACATGGATAAGACAGGTTTAGAGGGACATGGGCCAAACGCGGACAAGTGGGACTATTGTAGATGGGATATTTTGGTCGGTGTGGGCAAGTTGTGTTGAAGGGACTGCTGTCTCAATATATCACTCTATGACTCTGACTATGATGAACATACAATTGTTCAGCCAGGAAGTATTTTTGTAGGAGGGTCGGGCACTGTGTGAATAGTGGAGGCAATACCAATATAATATTTGGAAGTGGAACTAAACTAATTGTAGAACCCAGTAAGTGTAATTTATACAATTATTGCCGCAACTTCGTAAAAGGAAAAAGTGACGTTTTTACTGTTAATTGTGAGATTTGTCCATTTAACGTCATCAGGGACAAAGTATCTATGTTCATCATCAACATTGGTGTACTTGGGGCTCAGTAGGCAATGTTCCAATGGACATTTCTATTATATTATTGCCACCAGCAGCCACCAGCTGTTCAATCCGTAGGCAGATAAACATATCTACAGGAGGAAAGGTGGATAGATGAAGATGGATGGGAAGGGAGACCTTTATTCCTTGGAGCCCAGGAGGCTGAGGGGTGATCTTATAGAGGTGCATAAAATCATGAGGGGAAGAGTGAGCGAGAATGCACAGAGTCTTCTGACAAAGATTCAACAACTATAGAGGAAACGGGTTTAAGGTGAGAGGGAAAGATTTAATAGGAATCTGAGGGGTAACTTTTTCCACACAGATGGTGGTGGGTGCATGGAATGAATTGCCGGAGGAGGTAGTTGAGGTAGGGTCTGTTGCAATGTTTAAGAAGAAATTAGGCAGGTACATAAATATGTTTAAGAAGCAATTAGGCATGTACATGGATAAGACAGGTTTAGAGGGGCATGGGCCAAATGCAGAAAGGTGGGACTAGTGTAAATGGGACATGTTGGTCGGGTTGGGCAAGTTGGGCTGAAGGGACTGCTGTCTCAATATATGACTGTGACTCTGTGGCTATGATGAACATTCAATTGTTCAGCCGGGAAGTATTTTTGTAGGACGGTCGGGCACTGTGTGAATCTCGCAGGCAATACCAAGATAATATTTGGAAGCGGAACTAAACTAATTGTAGAACCCAGTAAGTGTGATTTTTACAATTATTGCCGCAACATTTTCAAAAGAAAAAGTAACGTTTTTACTGTTAATTGTGAGATTTATCCATTTAGAGTCATCAGGGACAAAGTATCTATCTTCCTCATCAACATTTGTGTACGTGGGGCTAAGTAGGCAATGTTCCAATGGACATTGCTATTATATTATAGCCACCAGCAGCCACCAGCTGTTCATTCCATAGACAGATAAACATATCTACAGGAGGAAAGATGGATAGATGAAGATGGATGGGAAGAGATATGATTCTATGCACCAACTCTATAAGATCACCCCTCAGCCTCCAGTGCTCCAAGGAATAACTGTCTATCTCTGCATTAAAAATATCCACTGACTTCCACAGCCTTCTGTGGCAATAAGCTCCACAAATTAACTACCCTCTGACCAAAGAAGTTACTCCTCACCTCCTTTCTAAAAGAGCAGTCTTTCATTCCGAGGCTATGACTTGTGGTCTTAGATTCTCTCCCACCAGTGGAAACAACCTCTCCACATCCACTCTATCTATGCCTTTCATTATTCTTTCATTAAGTTTCATGAGGTTCCCCCCTCAACCTTCTAAACTCCAGCGAGTACAGGCCCAGTGCTGCCAAAGGCTCATCATATGCTATCCCTCTCATTCCTGGAATCACTCTTGTCAATTTGAATGAATATATTACATACCAAAATGAACTCTTCTCCTAACTTGTTTTAAGATCTTATAGAAACATTTAAAATTCTTAAGAGTTTAAGAAGGAACTGCAGATGCTGGAAAATCGAAGGTACACCTAAAATTCTTAAGAGACTGGAGAGGCTAAATGCAGGATTGAGTGTTCCCCATGTTGGGGGAGTCCAGAACCAGGGGTCACACACAGTTGAAGAATAAGGGGTCGGCCATTTAGGACTGAGATGAGGAAAACGTTTTTCACCCAGAGAGTTGTGAATATGTGGAATTCTCTGCCGCAGAAGGCATTGGATGCCAATTCACTGGATGTTTTCAAGAGAGAGTTAGATAGAGCTCTTCGGGCTAACGGATTCAAGGGATATGGAGAGAAAGCAGGAACGGGGTACTGATTTTGGATGATCAGCCATGATAATATAGAATGGCGGTGCTCTCTTGAAGGGCCGAATGGCCTACTCCTGCAACTATTTTCTATGTTTCCATGTTGTCGAGCAAAGCTACTAAATAAATGACAAATTTATGTTTGTCCTTACATATAACCATATAACCATATAAAAATTACAGCACGGAAACAGGCCATCTCGGCCCTACAAGTCCGTGCCGAAACTTTTTTTCCCCTTAGTCCCACCTGCCTGCACTCATACCATAACCCTCCATTCCCTTCTCATCCATATGCCTATCCAATGTATTTTTAAATGATACCAATGAACCTGCCTCCACCACTTCCACTGGAAGCTCATTCCACACCGCCACCACTCTCTGAGTAAAGAAGTTCCCCCTCATATTACCCCTAAACTTCTGTCCCTTAATTCTGAAGTCATGTCCTCTTGTTTGAATCTTCCATATTCTCAAAGGGAAAAGCTTCTCCACGTCAACTCTGTCTATCCCTCTCATCATTTTAAAGACCTCTATCAAGTCCCCCCTTAACCTTCTGTGCTCCAGAGAATAAAGACCTAACTTATTCAACCTATCTGTGTAACTTAGTTGTTGAAACCCAGGCAACAATCTAGTAAATCTCCTCTGTACTCTCTCTATTTTGTTGGATATATGTCAAGATAGTAGTGTAGAGGGGTCTGTCGATGAGTTCTTGTCAGGGTGTGATGTACTGTGCGAATGCAGGAGGATTCAACAAATTAATATTTGGAAACGGCACCAGACTTCTTGTGAATCCCAGTAAGTCCTCGATCTTCAACCTTTGTTTTCAAGCAAATTCTACACATCGGTCAAGATAACATCCTGAGGGGAATAGATGTCATGTTTTTTTGTAAAAATGGTTTCACATAGGATACATAGAAACATAGAAAATAGGTGCAGGAGTAGAGGCCATTCAGCCCTTCGAGCCTGCACCGCCATTCAATATGATCAAGGCTGATCATCCAACTCGGTATCCTGCACCTGCCTTCTCTCCATACCCCCTGATCCCTTTAGCCACATCTAACTCCCTCTTAAATATAGCCAATGAACTGTGGCCTCAATTGCCTTCTGTGGCAGAGAATTCCACAGATTCACGACTCTCTGTGTGAATTTTTTTTTTCTCATATCACTCCTAAAATATTTCCCCTTTATCCTTAAACTGTGACCCCTTGTTCTGGACTTCCCCAACATCGGGAACAATCTTCCTGCATCTGGCCTGTCCAACCCCTTAAGAATTCAGGGAAAATTGGGTTTGTAAAGGATAATCCAGGGAAGGGGTTTATGCATTGACATTGTGCACTGTGTGAATAACATCAATCAGATAATATTTGGGTCTGGAACCAAACTTATCGTGGAACCTCGTAAGTCCTTTTTACTATTTGTTCTATGAGTCATATGATGTTTCTCATATAAAATATCGGGTTAACATAGAAACATAGAAACATAGAAAAATAGGTGCAGGAGTAGGCCATTCGGCCCTTCGAGCCTGCACCGCCATTCAATATGATCATGGCTGATCATCCAACTCAGTATCCTGTACCTGCCTTCTCTCCATACCCCTGATCCCTTTAGCCACAAGGGCCACATCTAATTCCCTCTTAAATATAGCCAATGAACTGTGTGGCCTCAACTACCTTCTGCGGCAGAGAATTCCAGAGATTCACCACTCTCTGTGTGAAAAACGTTTTCCTCATCTCGGTCCTAAAAGATTTCCCCCTTATCCTTAAACTGTGACCCCTTGTTCTGGACTTCCCTAACATAGGGAACAATCTTCCTGCATCTAGCCTGTCCAACCCCTTAAGAATTTTGTAAGTTTCTATAAGATCCCCCCTCAATCTTCTAAATTCTATCGAGTACAAACCGAGTCTATCCAGTCTTTCTTCATATGAAAGTCCTGACATCCCAGGAATCAGTCTGGTGAACCTTCTCTGTATTCCCTCTCCGTCCCCACCGCCGCCTTAGTTCTTCGACTAGTTTTACTGTCCTCCTGATTAGGTTTTATTGATTGTATGCCACATGGTCACCTTCCTCTCTGAAACCAATCGCTGGTCGGAGCGGACTCGGTGGGCCGAAGGGCCTGTTTCCCTGCTGTATCTCCAAACATAAACTTCTGAAGAAGGGTCTCGATGCCACACTCCACCCATTCCTTCTCTCCGGAGATGCCCCCTGTCCCACTGAGTTACTCCATCATTTTGTGTCAATCTCAACTAAGCTAAGGAACCAAACGGGCAGCATGGAAATAGCGGGCCGAATGGCCTCTTTCTGTGCGGTATGAATCTCTGTCTCTGTAACGTATGATGAATTTGGTTCGAGGTTTCCGTACTAGTCCTTAATGCTGTGTGAATAACTACAATGATCTAACATTTGGATCAGGAACCAAACTGAACGTGGATCCCAGTAAGTACAACAATGATGTACTGTGCCTACATGCTGGAGAGCCCAAATACCGTTTTGTACACAATGCATTGGGTTTTTTTGTTGTGAATATATAATTTCGGAAATTGGATTTAATTCAGTGGATGCGACATAGCAATATAGACAATAGGTGCAGGAGTAGGCCATTCGGCCCTTCGAGCCTGCACCGCCATTCAATATGATCATGACTGATCATCCAACTCAGTATCCCGTACCTGCCTTCTCTCCATACCCCCTGATCCCTTTAGCCACATCTAACTCCCTCTTAAATATAGCCAATGAACTGGCCTCAGCTACCTTCCGTGGCAGAGAATTCCACAGTTTCACCACTCTCTGTGTAAAAAATGTTTTTCTCATCTCGGTCCTAAAAGATTTTCCCTTTATCCTTAAACTGTGTGACCCCTTGTTCTGGGCTTCCCAAACATCGGGAACAATCTTCCTGCATCTAGCCTGTCCAACCCCTTAAGATTTTTATAAGTTTCTATAAGATCCCCCCCTCAATCTTCTAAATTCCAGCGAGTACAAGCCGAGTCTATCCAGTCTTTCTTCATATGAAAGTCCTGACATCCCAGGAATCAGTCTGGTGAACCTTCTCTGTACTCCCTCGATGGCAAGAATGTCCTTCCATAAAGAATATTATGAGGTATATTCCGTGAGAGAGTTAGATTTTGCTCTTCGGGCTAACGGAATCAAGGGATATGGGGAGAAGGCAGGAACGGGGTACTGATTTTGGATGATCGGCCATGATCATATTGAATGACGGTGCTAGCTAGAAGGGCCAAATGGCCTACTCCCGCACCTATTCTCTTTGTTTCTATGTCTCTATGAGGTGCGGCCTGGCAGGGGACTTTCAGGCAAGTGTTTGATGGGGCACAGAAAAAAATCCTCAACGTAAATATATGTCCCAAACTCATAGCTATTGAAATAAGATGGTATATTGTCAATTAGTTTCAGTTACGTTTTCCTTTCTTGTCACATGTACCGAGGTACAGTGAAAAGCTTTTGTTGCGTGCTAACCAGTCAGCGGAAAGACAATACATGATTACAACCATTTACAGTGTGCAGTTACCTGATAAGGGGATGTTTAAGAACGAACTGCAGATGCTGGAAAAATCAAAGGTCGACAAAAATGCTGGAGAAACTCAGCAGGTGAGTTTCTCCAGCATTTTTGTATATCCTCATAAGGGAATAACGTTTAGTGCAAGGTAAAACAGTAAAGTCCGATCAAGGATAGACCGAAGATCTCCAACAAGGGTGGTAGTAATTCACGACTTCTCTCTAGTTGTTTTAGACAATAGTCAATAGACAATAGGTGCAGGAGTAGAGGCCATTCGGCCCTTCGAGCCAGCACCACCATTCAATGTGATCATGGCTGATCATCCACAATCAGTACCCCGTTCCTGCCTTCTCCCCATATCCCCTGATTCCGCTATCTTTACGAGCCCTATCTAGCTCTCTCTTGAAAGCATCCAGAGAACCTGCCTCCACCTGAGGCAGAGAATTCCACACTCACCACTCTCTGCGCGAAAAAGTGTTTCCTCGTCTCCGTTCTAAATGGCTTACCCCTCGTTCTTAAACTGTGTGTGGCCCCTGGTTCTGGACTCCCCCAACATCGGGAACATGCTTCATGCCTCTACCATGTCCAAACCCTTAATAATCTTATATGCTTCGAACAATCTTATATGTTTTGGGATGTCATCATCTCCCAACTGTCCAATCTACCCCTTCCCCCACTCACCTTCAAACACACAACGTATGTGTATTTCTTGGTAATAAGTGTATTCTATGTAAGTGTATCCCGGTTTTAAGCAATGTCGATATTTGTAGGGACCTGTTTATTGATGGTTTAGGATAAGTCGAAGACAGGATGTGAGTTTATTAGCATTTATGGGAGTGAATTAGTCAGTGATTTTGTTTCTTAGTAGATTCTGGCAGCATAGGTGTTGAGAGCGGGTATAGATTGGGGGGAGATTGTTCTGGGAGGCTGAGAACTAACTGTTCAGCCTTCTCGAGATCTCCTGATCCTTACTCAATGAAACACCAGTCAAGGGAAAAGCCCACTTGAGAACCTCAATGATATACTTGCATCTGCACGATCAGGTATATTTATTGTGCATGCAAACATGTAGGTAGCTGGTTGTTGCATATGGAGTTCGTTATTGTCCTTAGCATCAGTTGGTATCATCGGTTTTGATAGTAGTGCAGTGGGTCAGTCTGAAGAAGGGTCTCGACCCGAAACGTCACCCATTCATTCCCACCAGAGATAGCCAAGGCAAGGCAACTTTATTTATATAGCACATTTCATACACGAGGCAGACTCAAAGTGTTTCACATAAAAACATGCCATACAATAAAATGAAATAATAAAATGAAATAAAATAGAAGAATTAAAAGAAAAGAAAGCAAAATTAAAAATGCATTATAAAAAGGGCAAAAGTTAAAAGTGCAATGTAGTTAAGATTTAGCTGAAAGCTAAAATAAATAAAAGTTTTCAGTCTTGTTTTAAAAGTGGTCAAAGTTGGGGCAAGTCTTAAACCTTCAGGAAGTTTATTCCAGCTATTTGTTGCATAGTAACTAAATCCTGCTTTCCCATGTTTTGTATTCACTCTGGGAATCACTAACAGATTGGTCTCAGAAGATCTTAGCGGTCTAGAAGGCTTATGTAGTGGAAGCATGTCAGTGATATACTTTTGGCCCTAATCTATGTAGTGATTTATAGGTGAGCAGCAGGATTTTGAAATCAATTCTCTGACATACAGGGAGCCAATGTAAGGGTTTAAGAATTGGTGAGTTACTGCTGAGTTACTCCAGCATTTTGTGTCTACCTTCAGATTTTTGCTCTGGGCTTAGTTTCCTTGGTTGGCCACTTATCCTGGTGTTATGGCTACAAGTACTTTGCCTTTTAATTGAAATCCACACCAACATTGTGGCCAAAATGCCTGTTTCCCTGATGTCTCGTAATATGTACATTATTTTCTTGAAGGAAAGTTAGACAGGAATTCACTGCCTCTACCAGGCAGATCTTGCCATGCAGTCAGTCGAATCAGATGTCTGGCAAAATGGTGAAAATCTATCTACTATAACGAGGATAGATTTGAGGGGGAAATCTCAAATTTAAAGGGCATTGCAGCCACTACGATGTATTGCTTGAAGAAAGAGCATATGGACATTATTCGGGCCGGTGGGTATATTTGTAAGGGGGACAGGCACTGTGTGAATACCGGAGGTAACTGGAAGCTAATATTTGGAACAGGAACTCGAGTAATTGTCGAACCAAGTAAGCATTGTTAAAAACCATTCCATCTTAACACTGTGAATGCAAAACTAAACTGATTCCTGAGATGTCAGGACTGTCTTATGAAGAAAGACTGGATAGACTTGGTTTATACTCTCTAGAATTTAGGAGATTGAGAGGGGATCTTATAGAAACTTTCAAAATTCTTAAGGGGTTGGACAGGCTAGATGCAGGAAGATTGTTCCCGATGTTGGGGAAGTCCAGGACAAGGGGGTCACAGCTTAAGGATAAGGGGGAAATCCTTTAAACCGAGATGAGAAGAACTTTTTTCACACAGAGAGTGGTGAATCTCTGGAACTCTCTGCCACAGAGGGTAGTCGAGGCCAGTTCATTGGCTATATTTAAGAGGGAGTTAGATGTGGCCCTTGTGGCTAAGGGGATCAGGGGGTAGGGAGAGAAGGCAGGTACGGGATACTGAGTTGGATGATCAGCCATGATCATATTGAATGGCGGTGCAGGCTCGAAGGGCTGATGGCCTACTCCTGTACCTAATTTTGAAATGAAATGAAATGAAATGATTCAAATTCTATGTTTCTATGTTTCTATGTAAACGCTTCTGATTCATTCTCGACGCTACTCCTTGTTAGCAAATATTCATTTTTTATTCAGTTTTTGCTCACCCGTTCTATAGGAGGGGTTTAGTTACGCTGGATAGAGCACATAGCGGATTTTGGCAGCACTCGAGGGCCTGAGGTGCAGGGAGAGGTTGAGCAGGCTAGGACTTTATTTCTCGCAGGGAAGGAGGCTGAAACAATAGACAATAGACAATAGGTGCAGGTGTAGGCCATTCGGCCCTTCGAGCCTGCACCGCCATTCAATATAATCATGGCTGATCATCCAACTCAGTATCCTTAACAATCTTATATGTTTCAATGAGATCTCCTCTCATCCTTCTAAACTCCAGAGTGTACAAGCCCACAGCCGCTCCATTCTCACAGCATATGACAGCCCCGCCACCCCGGGAATTAACCTTGTGAACCTACGCTGCGCTCCCTCAACAGCAAGAATGTCCTTCCTCAAATTAGGGGACCAAAACTGCACACAATACTTCACAGGTTTTCACCCTGGTGGGGCTTGGAATCAGGAGCGTAGATTTCGAAGGGGTAGTGGAGACTGTGTTAGACTTATGGAGTCATCTAGCGTGGAAACAGACAAAGTATCTCCTAAGTATTTATGACTAGAAATTGCACCGAGCTCTAGTGGCGAATTAATCCAGCGCCCAGACACACATACAATATACAAAAATTGATTCATCAAAGTCTCCCGTACAAAAATCATTGACCACGTTTTAGTGTGGCTGTCTGATACTGTGTACCTGATAACGACAAGATTATATTTGGCACGGGAACCAAGTTGACTGTGATACCAAGTAAGTTAACGTTGATCCAGGCCGAATTAATGGTGTTTCCACTTCTTGGTTTCTCGGTCCTCAAAATATTCCCAATGGAATTTAAACTGTGGAGTTGGTGAAGGGAGGGTTGAAGCCCAAAAGGGTTATTGGGAATTAAGAGCTACTTTAAATGTAGTTGCATCTGGTTGGGTAAAAAAACTATAGTTGGGTGGAGATTATTCCATGCTTTCATTGTGCGGGGGAAGAACGAATTGCTGTACCAACACATATAAACCATATAACCATATAACAATTTTACAAGCACGGAAACAGGCCATCTCGACCCTTCTAGTCCGTGCCGAACACATATTCTCCCCTAGTCCCATCTACCTGCGCTCAGACCATAACCTTCCATTCCCTTCCCGTCCATATAACTAACCAATTTATTTTTAAATGATAAAAACGAACCTGCGTACACCACCGTCACTGGAAGCTCATTCCACACAGCCACCACTCTCTGAGTAAAGAAGTTCCCCCTCATGTTACCCCTAAACTTCAGTCCCATAATTCTCAAGTCATGTCCCCTTGTTTGAATCTTCCCTACTCTCAGTGGGAAAAGCTTTTCCACGTCAACTCTGTCTATCCCTCTCATCATTTTAAAAACCTCTATCAAGTCCCCCCTTAACCTTCTGCGCTCTAAAGAATAAAGCCCTAACTTGTTCAACCTTGTTCACGTCTGTCTTTGTAGCTGGGATCACAAATTGGATTGAATGCCCTCGTCTGCTCCTAATTGGTTTGGGTTTGGTGTAGTCTTGTAGTTTATGTCGAGCTGACCATTTAACAGGTGAGCTGTTTGAGGTGATATGTGTAGTGAGTTCTGGATGAACAAATAACATTTTAATTAAAGGTGGACTTTAAATGCTGGAGTAACTCAGCGGGACAGGCAGCATCACTAGAGAGAAGGAATTGACGCTTTGGGTCGAGACCCTTCTTCAGACCAATATGGGGGTAGAGGTTCATAAAGGCATGTCATATCTAATAGGGGTAGAATTAGGACATTTGGCCCATCAAGTCTAATCCGCCATTCAATCATGACTGACTAGAAAACATAGAAACATAGAAACATAGAAAATAGGTGCAGGAGTAGGCCATTCGGCCCTTCGAGCCAGCACCGCCATTCAATATGATCATGGCTGATCATCCAACTCAGTATCCTGTACCTGCCTTCTCTCCATACCCCCTGAATCCCTTTTGCCACAGGGCCACATCTAACTCCATCTTAAATATAGCAAATGGACTGGCCTCAACTACCTGCTGTGGCAGAGAATTCCACAGATTCACCACTATGTGTGTGAACATTTTTTTCCTCATCATGGTCCTAAAAGATTTCCCCATTTTCCTTAAACTGTGACCCCTTGTTCTGGACTTCCCCAACATCTGGAACAATCTTCCAGCACCTAACCTGTCCAACCCCTTAAGAAGGTTGTAAGTTTCTGTAAGATCCCCCCTTAATCTTCTAAATTCCAGAGAGTACAAGCCACCAGGTCTATCCAGTCTCTTTCTTCATATGAAAGGTCCTGACATCCCAGGGTCCCTTATTCCCTTATCACGTTTCTATACACTGTAAATGGCTCGATTGTAATCATGTGTTGTCTTTTTCCGCTGACTGGTTCGCACACAACAGAAGCTTTTCACTGTACCCCTCGGTCCACGTGACAATGAAACTAAACTGAATAAACATTAGTGCTTTAGAGAGCAGGGGCGGCAAGTGTCACTTTTATTGAACACGTTAATATTTCCCATAAATAGGTCCCTTCATGGCTTGGAGTTATTGAAAGACCATCTAACACTTGTGTGGGTAATAACCGCAAAGTGACTTTTGATCAGGAACCAAACTGACTGTAATTCCAAGTAAGTCGGCCTCGATCCACGTTAACAAGCGGTTAGTTGTTCTATTCAGCACCGAGATACTTGCATTTAGATGCATTTCGATTCTGATTAGTACGGTGTCAAGGGTTACAGAGAGAGGGCAGGTGAATCGGGAGTTTCACAGGGAAAGATAGATCACACCATGGTTCGAATGTGGAGTAGACTCGATGGCCGAATGCAAAAATTCTGCCCCTATAACATGACGTTATGAGATAAACCAAGGGGTGGGGGAAGAGAGAGTGGGAGAGAGAGGGATAGAGAAGGGGGGGGAGAGGATTAGAGAGAGAGACAGGGGAGAGAGGGGAGAGAGAGGGTTGGGAGAAGGGGAGAAAGCGAGAGGGGGGAAGAAGGGGAGCGAGGTGGGGATAGAGGAAGAGAGAAGGGGAGAGAGAGGAGAGAGGAGAAGAGGAGGGGAGAGAGAGGAGTTGGGAGAGGTGTGGAGAGATGGGAGAGAGGGGGAGAGAGATGTGGGGAGAGAGATGGGGAGAAAGGAGAAAGATAGGGGGAGCGAGTGGAAGGGGAGGAGCGAGAGAGGAGAGGGTGAGTAGAGGAGAGGAGAAGGGGATAGAGGGAGAGGGGACGATGAGGGGGGATTTGAGAGAGAGATGGGTTGAGAGAGGGGGGAGAGAGAGAGAGGGTAAATGAGGGGGGAGAAAGATGAGGGTAGAAGTGGAGAGAGTCAGAGGGGAGAAGGGAGAAGAGATGTGGAGGAGAGATGGGGAGAAAGAGAGAGTGTTGCGGAGTGAGAGGTGAGAGGGGGCTATGGACTCAGAGGGGTGGTGTGGCAGAAGAGGGGGATAGACGCCGGAGAGATATGGGGAGAAGGAGTAGAGATGGGGGGAAGAAGAGAAATGATGGAAAAGAGAGGAAGGGGAGAGGTGAGAGAGGAGAGAGGCTTGAGAGAGACTCGAAGGGGGAGAGAGAGAGAGAGGGTGGGTGTGGGAAGAGAAAGGAAGTGAGAGCGGAAGAGAGACATAATGTTGAAGAGAGGCCGAGTGATAGAGAATTTAAAAATAACTCTAGGCTGCTGAAAATTGCACGTAGCAACAGGAAATGCTACTAAGCTAAAGCACTCAGCAAGTCAGATAGCATCAATGGGCGAAACCTGTAGACATGCGATGAGATGAATTGATTTGAGTCCGACGATGTTGAGTTGTACAGGTCTCCAAGGCTATGGGGGAGACGGCAGGAGAATTGGGTTGAGAGTTTAGATATAATCAGGCCATGATCGATGGCCGAATGGCCTCTATTCCGCTCTATGGACCTTACTAACGCCCCTCGGATTGCGACCTTCTGAACTTATAATAGGCCCTATCTCCCCCCACTCGCCCTTCCTGTCCCCCCCCCCCTATCTCCTCTTCTCGACTCTACTCTCCCCTCCTCTTCCCACTCCCTCCTCCGCTTCCTCTCCCTTTCCTCCTCCTCTCCCCTCCCCTCCCCCTTTCCTCTCCCCTCTCCTCCTCCCTTCTCTCGTCCTCCATTCCGTTTTATTCTCTCCCTTTCCCCTCCCTCCCCTCTCCTCCTCCCCTGTCCTCCTCCTCTCCCTCCCCCTCTACCTCTCCCCTCGCTCCCTCCTCTCCTCCTCTCTCCTCCCCCTATTCCTCTCTCCCTTCCTTCCTCTCCATCCCCCTCTCCTCTTCTCCTCATCTCCTATCCTCTCCTTTCCCTCTGCCTCCTCTCCTCTTCCCCCCCCTTCCTCCCCTCCCTCCCTCCCGTTCCTCCCTCCATCCTCTCCTCTCTACCTCCTCTCATTTCCTTTCACTCTCCTTCTCCCATCCTCCCGCCCTCCCCTCCCCTCTCCTTCGCCTCTTCTCGCCCTTGGAACAGGCGGGACATGCTTCATCTCTGGGAGATAGTGACTGGGTGATGTTCGGGGTCGAGACCCTTCTTTCTTCTGACGGGTCACCGTTTAAGGATAAGGTGTAACCTTTGTCGGCTGAGATGAAGAAAAAACATTTTTTATTCACAGAAGTTGGTGAATCTTTGGAAGCACTCTGTCACATTCCCGTAGTTGAGGCCACAGTTCATTCTATGATTAAGAGGGAGTTAGATGTGGCCCCTTTGTGCTAAAATGGATCAGGGGTATGGGAGATCGGCCAGGTACATGGATACTGAGTTGGATTATCAGCCTGATCATATGGAATGGCGTGCCGGCTCGACGGGCCGCATAAATGGCCCTTCTCGGTCCTCATTCTTCTCATCTCGACCTACGTTAAAGTCTGCTTTCTAACACACGCTCCCCACACGTCTGAACCCGCAGCAGAGGCTATTTTTTGTGTGTACATGCGATGACTGTGCTTATTAACAACCCGCCTGATATCCTTGACCTGGGTCTAGACTGACTGTACGCCCTCCAAGTCATTCACCCATCCCTGGGTCACAGAAGGGCGGTAGACTCCCAAGTACACTCTGGCAGCCCTTTGTTAGAACGACGAGATGTGGGATCTATTGAAACTATAGGATTAATTAGGGTTTGGACACGCTAGAGAGCAGGAACTCATGTCCCGATGTTGGGCGTCGCTCCAGAACCCTGGCCACGTTTAAGATTAGGGGTACGCCATTTACGACCGAGACTCGGAAACACTTTTTTCCTCACAGAGAGTGGTGAGTCTGTGAATTCTCTGCCTCTGAGGGCGTGGAGGTCGTTTCTCTGCCTCCCGTCAAGAGGGAGCTAGGGCACCGGCTCTCTGATGCTCACGCCGGTGAGCCCTGCTAAGATGGGGAGAAGCCTCCTTGCACGCTCCCTAGCTTGATTCGTGGGCCTTCACAGCCAGGATCACCAATTGAACCGGCACGCTGGCTGGAAGGCCGAAGCCCCTGATCTCCCGCACCTATTGTCCCGTCAATCGCCATGGGTACGAAAGGCCAGAGACCGATCTGCACCTTATGTCCTTAAATGTTAAATCTGTAGTCCTGGCACGCCCTTAGGTTATTGCATGCTGCCTGCGATCCACTGCATTCCGCCAGCACCAATTGGTGATGTGACAATTCATGTCCTTTGATAGAATGTTGATTAGTCCCTGGCCCGTCCCGTTATGATTTGAACCCGGAGTCACCCCGCCAGCCAGGGACGGATAGTCCCGCCTGATGCCCCTTCGTCCTTTGGGAGAATCTTCCCTAGAACTATACAAAATAGGTAATCGGGGGGACAGGCTAATGCAGGAAGAGGCCCGGCCAATGTTGGGGAAGTCCTAGATCACCAAGGGGTACAGTTTAATGGCAAAGGTGAACCATTAGAAACCGAACATGGGTATAACCTTTTTCAACAGATATGGTGAATATTGGAACTGCTCTGCCACAGAAGGTAGCTTCAGGCCCATAGTTCATTGACTAGTCCATGGATTGCCGGTCGCCCTTTTGGCTTAAACGATCGCGCCTGCCCCTTCGTTCACGATTATCATAATCGGACATCCACTCAGTATCCTTCCCTCACACATACCCTTATCCTCTTAGCCACAGGGCCACAATCTATCCCTCCAAGATATACCGCCACTGGCCTTCACTGACCTAATGCTCAGAGAATTTCCAGAGATTCACCACTATCTGTGTGAAAATGTTTTCCTCATCTCGCGCCTAAAAGCTTTCCCCCTTCCTTAAGCTGCCGGCCCCCTTGCACTGGACTCTTCCCCAACAGCCAGAACAATCTCCTGCATTCTAGCAAGTCCCAACCACTACGATGTTTAGCCTCGATCCCATCTAACTCCTCAATCTCTAAATGCCCGCGAGAACAGCCGAGTCTATCCAGCCTTTACCTTCATATGAAAGGCCTGACACCCCAGGATCTTTGTGAACCTTCACTGTACCCCCGACTGGCAAATCCTTGTCCCTCCTTCTGGTCCCTCCATCCTCTTCACTCCTCCAAGCCTGAAACGCCATACTCAGGTTCTGGGCACTTCCCCAAGACCCTGTACACGGCAGTAGAACCCTCCTGTTCTGGAAGACTATTCCGACAGTTATACCCGCCACATGATAGGACAGGTTTAGGGATATTCTCCAACGCGTGCAGGTGGGACGCGTAGATGGTATGTTGAGCGAGTCCCAAGCGAAGGGCAGTCCCCCGCCGATGACTTCTCTATCAGGTCAGCCGGTCATCCCAGGGCCGCCGTCTGATCTTGTTTACATGAATTAATCCCTTTGGCAGTGGCACCAACCTCTTGTACCAGCAAGTAATTCCAGACAGTGTCACCTGCAGTAAGATTGTTCCCGATTGGGGAAAGTCCAGCACGCGGGGTCAGGCCCGGTAAACTCGCTGTAGCCCGGTATTGTATTGGTATCTCGGAATGTGCCGCCAGCCTGACCCGCCACATACCGAGGTCGTTTGCGCCGTGGTCCAGGCACTGTCCGCATCAGTGGTGCATGAAAAAAATAGATATAAAAATACATATATCATGACCAATTTAACTCGCCGTACAACCTTTTAGGACCGAATGAGAAAAAATTCCGTCACAGGAGAGTGGCCCGATCTGGGGAATTCCCTGCCACAGGTCCACATTTCTGGCCACCAGTTTCATTGACTAGATGTATTGCCAGACCCTGATGTTGGCCCTTTTAGCTGCAGGATCAATGCCCTGGAGAGAAGGCAGGTACGCCGATACGAACTGCATGATCGCCATGCACTTGAATGGCAGTGCCGGCTCGAAGGGCTGGCTCCCTCTACTCCTGCACCCATTTACTATGTTCTATGTTTCTATGTTCCCATGCACGGGAAGCCCGAACCCCGGGCGAGCCTCTTTAAGGATAAACTCCAGCCCTTTTAGGCCCGAGATGAGAAAAACATCTTTTCACACGAGAGTGGTTAATCGGTGGAATTCTCTGCCACAGAAGGTAGTTGCGGGCCATTCATTTGACTATATTTAAGAGGGAGTTAGATGTGGCCCGTTGTGGCTAGAAAGGGATCAGAGGGTATGGCGAGAAGGCCGGTACAGGGTGATACTGATTGGATGATCAGCCATGATCATATTGAATGGTGGTGCAGGCTCAAAGGGCCGAACGGCCTATTCCTGCACTTTTTTTCTATGTTTCTATTTTTCTATTCGGCCCTTTGAGCCAGCACCGCCATTCAGTGCTCATGGCTGATCATCCACAATCAGTACCCCGTTCCTGCCTTTTCCCCATATCCCCTGACTCCCCAGGCTCGAAGGGTCGAATGGCCTACTCCTGCACCTAACGCTAAATGTTTTCTTCTATGTTTCTATCATCACCATGATCATATGAATGGCGGTTTGCAGGATCGAAGGGCCGAATGCCCTACGATCCTGCGCCTAATTACTATGTTTCTATGTTCTAGCAGCCATGATCATATTGAATTGGCAGTGCTTCCGAAGGGCCGAAGGCCTACTCAAGGCACCTAATTTCTATGTTTCCTATGATTCTAATCAGGCCAGATCATATTTGTCCCAGTGCAGGTCCTCGAAGGGCCGAATGCCGACTCTGCACCTATTTTCTATGTTTTTCCCAATGTTTCCATGGATGTTTCCACTATGGGACAAACTATAACGAGAGTGCACATGCCTCAGGTAAAATATGTTCCCTTTCCTATGTTTTATATTTTCATGAATACATTAGATGTATTTAACTGCAGTACGTTATGCAGAATGTTTTGACCTGATGACTTCCGTCCCTAGAACGGATGCGGTCTGAATCCGGCAGTTCTATGTCCTCTGGCACCCGCGCGAGCCCCGGTGACCAGCAGGCCCCGGCGGCCTGCCTCGCCACCGACTATTTCCCGAACAAGTACAACCTCACCGTGACCGTGGGTGACACGTCCAAGACCAGCAGCAGCGGTAGTGCCCAGGTTTCCGACGCCGACAAGAGTTACAGCCTCCTCAGTTTCGTCAACGACTCCACGCCCGAGAGCAAAATCACCTGCTCGCTGACTCCCAACGTGACAGCAGACGGGGAAAGCGGTAAGGTTTAACGCCGAAACACCGCGAGCTCGACTACCTTCGACCACCAGCGACTGATCCACGAGTTAATGTGCTTGTACTCGCTAGAATTTAGAAGATTTGGTCTTTAGAAGAAGTAGGCCATTCGGCCCTTCGAGCCTGCACCATTCGCCATTCAATATGATCATGGCTGATCATCCAACTCATTATCCCGTACCTGCCTTCTCTCCATACCCCCTGATCCCCTTAGCCACAAGGGCCACATCTAACCCCCTCTTAAATATAGCCAATGAACTGTGGCCTCAACTACCTTCTGTGGCAGACAATTCCACAGATTCACCACTCTCAGTGTGTGAAAAAAATTGTTTTTCTCATCTCGGTCCTAAAAGATTTCCCCCTTATCCTTAAACTGTGACCCCTTGTCCTGGACTTCCCCAACATCGGGAACAATCTTCCTGCATCTAGCCTGTCCAACACCTGAAGAATTTTGTGAAGTTTCAATCAGATCCCCCCTTAATCTTCTAAATTCTAGCGAGTACAAGCCGAGTCTATCCGGTCTTTCTTCATATGAAAGTCCTGACATCCCAGGAATCAGTCTGGTGAACCTTCTCTGTACTCCCTCTATGGCAAGAATGTCTTTCCTCAGATTAGGAACTATCTACCTCATTGGAGAGCCTTGGACTATCCTTGACTGGGCTTGGCTGGCTTTACCTTGCACTAAACGTTATTCCCTTATCATGTATCTATCTGTACACTGTAAATGCTCGATTGTAATCATGTGTTGTCTTTCCGCTGACTGGATGGCGCGCAACAAAAGCTTTTCACTCTACCTCGGTATACGTGACAATAAACTAAACTATTTAAAACACACTCTATTGTACCGGAATGACGAGGATGGTTTGAGGACTGGATTAATGGGCTGAATATTTATATATTTTTCAGACGTTGGCAAGCTGAGTTGCATTACACTTGAGGAGACTGATGAAGATGGTAAGTTTCTCCCTTTACATCCGGCATGCAAATCGCAATGACTCAGAGAATCATAGACGTAGAAATATAGAACCATTGAAAATAGGTGCAGGAGTAAAGGCCATTCGGCCCTTCGAGCCTGCACCGCCATTCAATATGATCATGGCTGATCATCCAACTCAGTATCCCATCCTTGCCTTCTCTCCATACCCCCTGATCCCTTTATAGAAACATAGAAACATAGAAATTAGGTGCAGGAGTAGGCCATTCGGCCCTTCGAGCCTGCACCGCCATTCAATATGATCATGGCTGGTTCCTTTTAGCCATGATCATATTGAATTCCTTTAGCCACAAGGGCCACATCTAACTCCCTCTTAAATATAGCCAATGAACTGTGTGGCCTCAATTACCTTCTGTGGCAGAGAATTCCAGAGATTCACCACTCTCTGTGTGAAAAATGTTTTCCTCATCTCGTTCCTAAAAGATTTCCCCTTATCCTTAAACTGTGTCACCCCTTGTCCTGGACTTCCCCAACATTGGGAACAATCTTCCTGCATCTAGCCTGTCCAACCCCTTAAGAATTTTGTAAGTTTTTATAAGATGACACAACTTGCCCACCCCGACCAACATGTCCCATCTACACTGGTCCCACCTGCCCCGCGTTTAGCCCATATCCCTCCAAACCCGCCCTGCCCATGTGCCCGTCACACTGTTTCTTAAACATTGGGATAGTCCCAGCCTCAACTACCTCCTCCGGCAGCTTGTTCCATACACCCACCACCCTTTGTGTGAAAAAGTGTCCCCTTAGATTCCTATTAAATCTTTCCCACTCCCTAACCTTAAACCCATGTCCTCTGGTCCTCGATTCCCCTACTGTGGGCAACAGATCCAGTGCATCTACCCGATCTATTCCTCTCATGATTCTATACGCCTCAGTAAGATCTCCCCTCATCCTCCTACGCTCTAAGGAATAGACAATAGACAATAGGTGCGGGAGTAGGCCATTCGGCCCTTCGAGCCAGCATCGCCATTCAATGTGATCATCCCCAATCAGTACCCCGTTCCTGCCTTCTCCCAATATCCTCTGTCTCTACTATCTTTAAGAGCCCTATCTAGCTCTCTCTTGAATGCATTCAGAGAGCAATAGACAAAACAGTTCCAGCCTGCTCAACCTCACCCTGTAGCTCAGACTCTCCTGATCATAAGTGATCATAAAGAGCAGAATTAGGCCATTCGGCCCATCGTCCACTCCGCCATTCAATCACGGTTGATCTGTTCCTCCCTCGGCCGTGATTGAATGACGTAGTCAGCTTGGTGGGCCGAATGGCCTAAATCTGCTCCTATCTCTTAAGACCTCATGATAGGTCCATGTACCTGCCTAATTGTTTCCGAAATCAGCCTCGTTGTTTTTGTCAAACTAATGTTCACGTAGACACCTTGGATCGCTGTGACATTCTCTCTCCTTTCCCTTCACCCTCCAGGAGAAAATATGCGGGGCATCTCACTGACGGTCTTCGGGATGAGGATGCTCTTCATCAAAGGCGTCATCTTCAACATCTTGATGTCCGTCCGCGTTTATACATCGTAAGGTGAGGATGGGTGCCATCCGGGGCCAGCAGTGGGTCTATGGGCCGAACGGCCTATTCAGGAGAGCGCGGTGGCGCAAGTATGGAGCGCGGTGAAGATTAGTTCGGAGGTGATGGGGAGAAGGCAGGAGAAAGGGGTTAGGAGGGAGAGATAGATCCGCCATTCTTGCCATAGAGGGAGTACAGAGAAGGTTCACCAGACTGATTCCTGGGATGTCGGGACTTTCACATGAAGAAAGACTGGATAGACTCGGCTTGTACTCGCTAGAATTTAGAAGATTGAGGGGGGATCTTATAGAAACTTACAAAATTCTTAAGGGGTTGGACAGGCTAGATGCAGGAAGATTGTTCCCGGTGTTGGGGAAGTCATGAACAAGGTGTCACACAGTTTAAGGATAAGGGGGAAATCTTTTAGGACCGAGATGAGAAAAACATTTTTCACACAGAGAGTGGTGAATCTGTGGAATTCTCTGCGGCAGAAAGTAGTTGAGGCCACAGTTCATTGGCTATATTTAAGAGGGAGTTAGATGTGGCCCTTGTGGCTAAAGGGATCAGTGGGTATGGAGAGAAGGCAGGTACGGGATACTGAGTTGGATGATCAGCCATGATCATATTGAATGGCGAATGGTGCAGGCTCGAAGGGCCGAATGGCCCACTCCTGCACCTAATGTCTATGTTTCTATGTTTCTATGATTGAATGGCGGAATAGATTTGATGGGCCGAATGGCCTGATTCTACTCCTATCACTTGTGACCTTATGAAGATAGAGTGAGCATGGAGAGGGCGTTTCCACTAGTGGGAGAGTCTAGCACGAGAGGTCACAGCCTCAGAACTAAAGGACGTTCTTTGGGGAAGGAGATAGGGAGGAATTTCCCCAGTCAGAGGGCGGTGAATCTGTGGAATTCTTTGCCACAGAAGGCTGTGGAGGCCAAGTCATTGGATATGTTAAAGGCAGATAGATACATTCTTGACTAGTACGGGTGTCAGAGGTTATGGGGAGAAGGCCTCAGAGGGCGGCGGAGGCCGGATCTCTGGATACTTTCAAGAGAGAGCTAGATAGGGCTCTTAAAGATAGCGGAGTCAGGGGATATGGGGAGAACAGTCGTTCAGGACCGCTCTCTGGTTGTGGCCGGATGGTTCAGTTGCCTGATAACAGCTGGGAAGAAAAATGGAGCGGCTGGGCTTGTACACTCTGGTGTTTAGAAGGATGAGAGGGCATCTTATTGAAACATATAAGATCATTAAGGGTTTGGACACGCAAGCTGCAGGAAACATGTTCCCGATGTTGGGGGAGTCCAGCCCAGGGGCCACAGTTTAAGAATAAGGAGTCGGCCATTTAGAACGGAGACGAGGAAACACTTTTTCTGACAGAGAGTGGTGAGTCTTTGGAATTCTCTGACTCAAAGGGCGGTGGAGGCCGGTCCTCTGGATGCTTTCAAGAGAAAGCCAGATAGGGGTCTTAAAGATAGCGGAGTCAGGGGATATGGGGAGAAGGCAGGAACGGGGTACTGATTGGGGATGATCAGACATGATCACATTGAATGGCGGTACTGGCTCGAAGGGCCGAATGGCCTCTACTCCTGCACCTATCGTCTATTGCCTATTGTCCCCGAATCTGGAGGTGTGTGCGTTTTCACATTTCTGTACCTTTTGCCCGATGGGAGAGGGGGAGCAGAGGGAGTGGCCGAGGGTGAGGCTGGTCCTTGATGATGCTGCTGGCCTTGTCAACAAAATAGAGAGAGTACAGAGGAGATTTACTAGAATGTTGCCTGGGTTTCAGCAACTAAGTTACAGAGAAAGGTTGAACAAGTTAGGGCTTTATTCTTTGGAGCGCAGAAGGTTAAGGGGGGACTTGATAGAGGTCTTAAAATGATGAGAGGGATAGACACAGTTGACGTGTATAAGCTTTTCCCAATGAGAGTAGGGAAGATTCAAACAAGGGGACATGACTTGAGAATTAAGGGACAGACGTTTAGGGGTAACATGAGGGGGAACTTCTTTACTCAGAGAGTGGTGGCTGTGTGGAATGAGCTTCCAGTGAAGGTGGTGGAGGCAGGTTCGTTTTTATCATTTAAAAATAAATTGGATAGTTATATGGACGGGAAAGGAATGGAGGGTTATGGTCTGAGCGCAGGTAGATGGGACTAGGGGAGAATACGTGTTCGGCACGGACTAGAAGGATCGAGATGGCCTGTTTCCGTGCTGTAATTGTTATATGGTTATATGAGGTGTAGATGGGGTCGATGGGCGGGAGGTTGGTTTGTGTGTGTCTGCGATGGTCTGGGCTGCGTCCACAAGTCGCTGCAGTTTCTCCCGGGTCTTGGTCGGGGCTGTTCCCAAACCGAGCCACGAGGCATCCCGATAAAATGCTTTCCGTGGGGATTGTTGATTCCTGGTCCTCTCCATGCCGAAGAGCCTGACACGGTAGATTTCTGAAGAGGGACAATCCGTGATCAAGCATTGAGTATAGAAGCTGTGATCTAATGTTAAAATTGTATAAGGCATTGGTGAGACCAAATCTGGAGTATGGTGTACAATTTTGGTCGCCCAATTATAGGAAGGATGTCAACAAAATAGAGAGAGTACAGAGGAGATTTACTAGAATGTTGCCCGGGTTTCAACAACTAAGTTACAGAGATAGGTTGAACAAGTTAGGTCTTTATTCTCTGGAGCGCCGAAGGTTAAGGGGGGACCTGATAGAGGTCTTTAAAATGATGAGAGGGATAGACAGAGTTGACGTGGATAAGCTTTTCCCAATGAGAGTAGGGAAGATTCCAACAAGAGGACATGACTTGAGAATTAAGGGCAGAAGTTTAGGGGTAACATGAGGGGGAACTTCTTTACTCAGAGAGTGGTAGCGGTGTGGAATGAGCTTTCAGTGGAAGTGGTGGAGGCAGGTTCGTTGGTATCATTTAAAAATAAATTGGATAGGCATATGGACGAGAAGGGAATGGAGGGTTATGGTATGAGTGCAGGCAGGTGGGACTAAGGGAGAAATGTTGTTCGGCACGGACTTGTAGGGCCGAGATGGCCTGTTTCCGTGCTGTAATTGTTATATGGTTATATGGTTATAATCTCTCTCTCTCTCTCTCTTTCCTCAGGTGGAGATTTTGTACCGGGAACCAAGTCGGTTCTTCACAAAACCTGGCGTTGGAGCAAGTGCCGGAGAACCCGGTGAAGAATGTGTACCCCCCTCCCGATCCAGACCCATGTCCGACCTTCATCTCCTTCGCAATGTTAAGCATTCACTCATAAGAGGGGTCTGAAAAAGGGTCTTGACCCGAAACATCACCGACTCCTTTACTCCAGACTCCATGCTGCCTGACCCACTGAGTTACTCCAGCTTTTTGTGTCTATCCTCTTGTAAACATAAAATGAATTCTCTCCTTTGCTAATGTTACGCATATATTAGTGTTGAATGATGTGAGATGCATATTCTATGAGCTGTGTGTCATTATTTACATGCTTAGCTCCATATTGCAATGTAAACTACCCTTCCCCTGAGGCCGTTCAGCCCATTACGTTCGTACTGACTCATTAGATCATAGGTTTTACATAGAAACATAAAAACATAGAAATTAGGTGCAGGAGTAGGCCATTCGGCCCTTCGAGCCTGCACCGCCATTCAATATGATCATGGCTGATCATCCAACTCAGTATCCTGTACCTGCCTTCTCTCCATACCCCCTGATCCCTTTAGCCACAAGGGCCACATCTAACTCCCTCTTTAAATATAGCCAATGAACTGTGGCCTCAACTACCTTCTGTGGCGGAGAATTCCACAGATTCACCACTCTCTGTGTGAAAAATGTTTTTCTCATCTCGGCCCTAAAATATTTCCCCCTTTTCCTTAAACTGTGACCCCTTGTTCTGGACTTCCCCAACATCGGGAACAATCTTCCAGCATCTAGCCTGTCCAAGCCCTTAAGAATTTTGTAAGTTTCAATAAGATCCCCCCTCAATCTTCTAAATTCCAGCGAGTGCAAGCCAAGTCTATCTAGTCTTTCTTCATATGAAAGTCCTGACATCCCTGGAATCCCTTATTCCCTTATCACGTTTCTATACACTGTAGATGGCTCGATTGTAATCATGTGTTGTCTTTCCGTTGACTGGTTAGCACGCAACAGAAGCTTTTCACTGTACCTCGGTCCCTTGTTCTGGACTTCCCCAACATCGGGAACAATCTTCCAGCATCTAGCCTGTCCAACCCCTTAAGAATTTTGTAAGTTTCTATAAGATCCCCTCGCAATCTCCTAAATTCTAGAGAGTATAAACCAAGTCTATCCAGTCTTTCTTCATAAGACAGTCCTGACATCCCAGGATCAGTCTGGTGAACCTTCTCTGCACTCCCTCTATGGCAATAATGTCCTTCCTCAGATTTGGAGACCAAAACTGTACACATTACTCCAGGTGTGGTCTCACCAAGACCCTGTACAACTGCAGTAGAACCTCCCTGCTCCTATACTTTTAGGAGCAGAAACAGGCCGTTCGGCCCATCGAGTCTACTCCGCCTTTCAATCCTGGCGCATCCATCTTTCCCTCTCAATCCCATTCTCCTCCCTTCTCCCCATAACCCCCGACACCCGGACTAATCAGGAATCCGACAGCCTCCGCCTTAAAGGTATACGTTGACTTGGCCTCCACCGCCCTCAGAGGCAATGAATTCCACAGATTCACCACCCTCTGACTAAAGAAGTTCCTCCTCGTCTCCTTTCTAAAGATGCGTCCTTTTATTCTGAGGCTGTGCCCTCTAATCCTAGACTCTCCCCTGGGGTCGTTCTAGTAAACCTTCCCGAGCCGGCATATTCTTCCTCAGATGTGGGGCCCAAAAACTGACCACAATACTCCAAATGCTGCCTGACCAGCACCTGATAACTAGACTGGGGTTTGAGCAGAGCCTTGTACAATGCAGTGTCTTCCTTCTTCAATACAGAGTGGTGAACAGGGGATATTATGCAAAGACAAAGATTTGTAGAATGTAATCTCTCTTCACTGTAAGGCTCTCAATAAAGCCGTTGTAAATATTCGAAGCTTTTTGTCAAAGTTACGCTGGCACCATTTTGTTGTAGACTGCTCGGAAACAATGCGGTGGGTTACAAATGAGGTGTCATTTTTCCCTGCATCGTTCAGTCTTTCTCGCAATGCTTACTAATAAAGTGTGTTTTAAAATGACTTCGCGATCCCTCTGACTCATTTATTTCCATCGTACAGAAGTGCAATCAATCGACAATAGACAACAGGTGCAGGAGTAGGCCCTATAGAAGCTGGGAGGTTCTACTGCAGTTACATAGAAACATAGAAATTAGGTGCAGGAGTAGAGGCCATTCGGCCCTTCGAGCCTGCACCGCCATTCAATATGATCATGGCTGATCATCCAACTCAGTATCCCGTACCTGCCTTCTCTCCATACCCCCTGATCCCCTTAGCCACAAGGGCCACATCTAACTGCCTCTTAAATATAGCCAATGAACTGGCCTCAACTACCCTCTGTGGCAGAGAGTTCCAGAGATTCACCACTCTCTGTGTGAAAAAAGTTCTTCTCATCTCGGTTTTAAAGGATTTCCCCCTTATCCTTAAGCTGTGACCCCTTGTCCTGGACTTCCCCAACATCGTGAACAATCTTCCTGCATCTAGCCTGTCCAACCCCTTAAGAATTTACAGGGTCTTGGTCAGACCACACCGGGAGTATTGCGTACAGTTTTGGTCTCCTAATCTGAGGAAAGACATTCTTGCCATGGAGGGAGTACAGAGAAGGTTCACCAGACTGATTCCAGTATAATGTGGATAAATGTGAGGTTTTAAAAAGGGAGGGAGAGTGAATACGGGGAATTAAAGACCAGTTAGTCTAACATCGGTAGTGGGGAAACTGCTAGAGTCAGTTATTAAAGATGGGATAGCAGCACATTTGGAAAGTGGTGAAATCATTGGATAAAGTCAGCATGGATTTATCAAGGGTAAATCATGTCTGACGAATCTTATAGAATTTTTCGAGGATGTAACTAGTAGAGTGGATAAGGGAGAACCAGTGGATGTGTTATATCTGGACTTTCAGAAGGCTTTCGACAAGGTCCCACATAAGAGATTGGTATACAAATTTAAAGCACACGGTATTGGGGGTTCAGTATTGATGTGGATAGAGAACTGGCTGGCAAACAGGAAGCAAAGAGTAGGAGTAAACGGGTCCTTTTCACAATGGCAGGCAGTGACTAGTGGGGTACCGCAAGGCTCAGTGCTGGGGCCCCAGCTATTTACAATATATATTAATGATCTGGACGAGGGAATTGAATGCAACATCTCCAAGTTTGCGGATGACACGAAGCTGGGGGTGCAGTGTTAGCTGTGAGGAGGATGCTAGGAGGCTGCAAGGTGACTTGGATAGGCTGGGTGAGTGGGCAAATGCATGGCAGATGCAGTATAATGTGGATAAATGTGAGGTTATCCACTTTGGTGGCAAAAACAGGAAAGTAGATTATTATCTGAATGGTGGCCGATTGGGAAAGGGGGAGATGCAACGAGACCTAGGTGTCATGGTACACCAGTCATTGAAGGTAGGCATGCAGGTCCAGCAGGCAGTGAAGAAGGTGAATGGTATGTTAGCTTTCATAGCCAAAGGATTTGAGTATAGGAGCAGGGAGGTTCTACTGCAGTTGTACAGGGTCTTGGTGAGACCACACCTGGAGTATTGCGTACAGTTTTGGTCTCCTAATCTGAGGAAAGACATTCTTGCCATAGAGGGAGTACAGAGAAGGTTCACCCAGACTGATTCCTGGGATGGCAGGACTTTCATATGAAGAAAGACTGGATAGACTCGGCTTGTACTCACTAGAATTTAGAAGATTGAGGGGGGGATCTTATAGAAACTTACAAAATTCTTCAGGGGTTGGACAAGCTAGATGCAGGAAGATTGTTCCCGATGTCGGGGAAGTCCAGAACAAGGGGTCACAGTTTAAGGATAAGGGGGAAATCTTTTAGGACCAAGATGAGAAATACATTTTTCACACAGAGAGTGGTGAATCTCTGGAATTCTCTGCCACAGAAGGTAGTTGAGGCCAGTTCATTGGCTATATTTAAGAGGGAATTAGATGTGGTCCTTGTGGCTAAAGGGATCAGGGGGTATGGAGAGAAGGCAGGTACAGGATACTGAGTTGGATGATCAGCCATGATCATATTGAATGGCGGTGCAGGATCGAAGGGCCGAATGGCCTACTCCTGCACCTATTTTCTATGTTTCTATTCGGCACTTCGAGCCAGCACCGCCATTCAATGTGCTCATGTGATCCCCATACAGTACCCCGTTCCTGCCTTCTCCCCATATCCCCTGACTCCGCTATCTTTAAGAGCCCTATCCAACTCCCTCTTGAAAGCATCCAGAGAACCGGCCTCCACCGCCCTCTGTGGCAGAGAATTCCACAGACTCACAAATCTCTGTGTGAAAAAGTGTTTCCTCGCCTCCGTCCTAAATAGCTTACCCCTTATTCTTAACCCGTGGCCCCTGGTTCTGGACTCCCCCAACATCCGGAACAAGTTTCCTGCCTCTAGCGTGTCCAAACCCTTCATATTATTACATGTTTCAATAAGATATCCTCTCATCCTTCTAAATTCCAGGGTATACAAGCCCAGCCGCTCCATTCTCTCAGCACATGACAGTCCCGCCATCCTGGGAATTAACCTGGTGAACCTACGCTGCACTCCTTCAATAGCAAGAATGTCCTTCCTCAAATTTAGAGACCATAAATGCACACAATACTCCAGGTCTGGTCTCACTAGGGGGCCTGTACAACTGCAGAAGGACCTCTTTGTTCCTATACTTGTTATGAAGGCCAACATGCCATTCGCTTTCTTCACTGCCTGCTGTACCTGCATGCTTACTTTCAGTGACTGATGCACAAGGACCCCCAGATCTCGTTGTACCTCCACTTTTCCCAACTTGACAACATTCAGATAATAATCTGCCTTCCTGTTTTTGCCACCAAAGTGGATAACCTCACATGTATCTACATTAAACTGCATCTGCCATGCATCTGCCCACCCACCCAACCTGTCCATTTTGAGTCAATTTTGTTTACAGGCCTTCCCACAAATTATATGGATAGGACAGGTATGGACGGATATGGACCAAGTAGGACTAGTGTAGCTGGGACATATTTGGCTGGTGTGGGCAAGTTGGGCCAACGGGCCTGTTTCCACACTGTAACACTCTCTGACTCACTGACTCTGTCCACATGAGTCGCTGCCTCAAGAATCTATCTTGAGGGTGGCATGGTGGCACAGCGGCAGTGTGGCTACCTCACAGCTCCAGAGGCTCTGGTTCGATCCTGACCATGGGTGCTGTGTGCATGGAGTTTGCACGTTCTCCCCGTGACCTGCCTGGGTTTTCTCCACGTGCTGAGGTTCCCTCCCACATTCCAATGAGCGAACAAGTTTGCAGGTTATGTATAGACAATAGACAACAGATGCAGGAGTAGGCCATTCGGCCCTTCAATGTGATCATGGCTGATCATCCCCAATCAGTACCCCGTTCCTGCCTTCCCCCCATATCCCCTGACTCTGCTATTTTTAAGAGTCCTATCTAGCTCTCTCTTGAAAGCATCCAGAGAACCGGCCTCCACCGCCCTCTGAGGCAGAGAATTCCACAGACTCACCACTCTCTGTGAGAAAAAGTGTTTCCTCGTCTCCGTTCTAAATGGCTTAACCCTTATTCATAAACCGTGTGTGTGGCCCCTGGTTCTGGACTCCACCAACATCGAGAACATGTTTCCTGCCTCTAGCGTGTCCAAACCCTTAATCATCTTATATGTTTCAATAAGATGCCCTCTCATCCTTCTAAACTCCAGAGTGTACAAGCCCACAGCCGCTCCAATCTATCAACATATGACAGTCCCGCCATCCCGGGAATTAACCTTGTAAACCTACACTGTACACCGTGTGCGGGGATTGCTGGTCGGCACGGACTCGGTGGGCCGAAATGCCTGTTTCCGCGCTGTATCTCTAAATGAAACTATAACCAACCAAGGAACCCCATCACTTGGGGTCTTGGTGAGACCACACCTGGAGTATTGCGTACAGTTTTGGTCTCCTAATCTGAGAAAATACATTCTTGCCATAGAGGGAGAACAGAGAAGGTTCACCAGACTGATTCCTGGGATGTCAGGACTTTCATATGAAGAAAGACTGGATAGGCTCGGCTTGTACTCGCTAGAATTTAGAAGATTGAGGGGTGATCTTATAGAAACTTACAAAATTCTTAAGGGGTTGGACAGGCTAGATGCAGGAAGATTGTTCCCGATGTTGGGGAAGTCCAGAACAAGGGGCCACACACACAGTTTAACGATAAGGGGGAAATCTTTTAGGACCGAGAAGAGAAAAACATTTTTCACACAGAGAGTGGTGAATCTGTGGAATCCTCTGCCACAGAAGGTAGTTGAGGCCACAGTTCATTGGCTATATTTAAGAGGGAGTTAGATGTGGCCCTTGTAGCTAAAGGGATCAGGGGTTATGGAGAGAAGGCAGGTACAGGATACTGAGTTGGATGATCAGTCATGATCATATTGAATAGCGGTGCAGGCTCGAAGGGCCGAATGGCCTACTCCTGCACCTTTGTTTCTATGTTTCTCTATTAACTCCTGGGAATACGATTTTTTCAACCATCTCACCTATTTTCTATGTTTCCATGACTCGGTTTGTACTCGCTAGAATTTAGAAGATTGAGGGAGGATCTTAAAGAAACTTACAAAATTCTTAAGGGGTTGGACAGGCTAGATGCAGGAAGATTGTTCCCGATGTCGGGGAAGTCCAGGACAAGGGGTCACAGTTTAAGGATAAAGGGCAGACTCGAAGGGCCGAATGGCCTCTACTCCTGCACCTATTTTCTATGTTTCTATGACAGGTTTGGAGGGATATGGACCAAACGCACTCAGTGTATCTGGGACATGTTGGTCGGTGTGGGCATGTTGCATGTTTCCATGCTGTATCTCTCCATGACTCTATCACCCCTGCAGTTTGTTCCAAAACACTTCTTCCCACCTGTTACTTCAAGGCTAACGCATCCATTAGGTCGACAGGTTAGCTACTCGTTCAGCGAGGAGGGGGGGGGGGGGGGGGTGGGAAATTCAATTCACCTCTCGTCGTCGGTCGATGGAAACAAACATGTTTTGTTCGAAGTTCGCAGGTGTTGTTCTCACTTCCTGTTTCCATCGGTGGCAGCTGAGGGTTCAAACTCACTTCCTGCTGAAGTTTCCGGTGATTCTTATCTCGCTTCCTGCAGAGGCCAAATGGGTCAGGTCAGCACATTTCACCCTCCCCCCCCCCCATCCCTCTTCTCCCTCCTCCCTACCCCTCTCTAACCTGCCCCCTCTCTCCCCTCTTCCCCTCCCCCTCTCCCCCACTCTGCTCTCCTTCTCTCCCCCCTCTAACTACCTACTCCCCCCTCCTCTCTCCCCTCTCCCTCCCCCCCCCCTCTCTCTCTTCTCCCTACCCCTCTCTAACCCCCTGCCCCCTCTCTCCCCCTCTCCTCTCCACTCACAACCCCCCCACCCCTCTCCCACCCTCCGCCCTTTCCCTCTCTACTCTCCCCCTCCCTCCCATCTCCTCCCTCCTCTCCCTCCTCTCCCCCCCTCTCCCTCTCCTCTCTCATTTCCCCCTCTCCCACCTCACTCCCCCCTCTCTCCTCTCCCACCCTCCCTCTCTCCCCCCCTCTCTCCCCCTTCCCTTCTCCCCCCCCATCTCCCCTCTTTCTCTCTTCCCTCTCTCCCCCCTTTCTCTCATCCTCCCCCTCTCCTTACTCTCTTGTCTCCTTCTCTCCCCCCCCCCCCCCTCCCTCTCTCCTCTCCTCTCCTCCCCTCTCCCTTCTTTTTTCTCTCTTCTCCTCCCTCTCTCCTCCATTCCCCCCTCCCCCCTCTTCTTCCCTCCCTCTCCCCTCACTCTCTCCTCTCCTCCCTCTCTCTCCTATCCTCCCTCAGGGGTTATGTTCTTTCCCCAGGAGAATGGAATTAGGAGGAGGAGATGGATCAGCCATGATTTGAATGGCAATGTAGATTTGATGGGCCGAATGGCCGAATCTCTGCACTTATTCCTTATGACATGCTCTCCCCTTCTCCTCCCCTCTCCCCCCTCTCCCCCCCTCTCCCCTCCTCCCTCTCTCTCTCCTCCCCTCTCCCCCCCCTCTCCTCCCCCCCCTCTCCTCCCTCTCTTCATTCCCCCCCTCTCTCTCCCTCCCTCCCCTCACTCCCCCCCCCTCCCCTTCTCCCCCTCCTCTCTCTCTCTCCCCCTCTCTCTCCCTTTCTCCCGCTAGCTCCCTCTCCCTCACTCCCACCCACCCCTCCTCTCTCTCTCTCTCTTCCTCTCTCTCTCCCTCTCTCCTCTCTCTCCCTCTCTCTCTCCCTCTCCCTTTCTCTCTCCCTCCCCCCCTCTCTCCCCCTCCCTCTCTCTCCCCTTCTCATATCTCCTTGATATTTCTCGTTTTCCCTTCACTCATTCTTCTCTCCCATTCCTCTCTTTTCTCTCTCCCTTTCCCTCTCTCCCTCTCCTGCCTCTCTCTCCTCTCTCCTATCTTTTTCTCTCTCCCCCTTTCTTTTTTCTTTCTTCCCCCCCCTTCTCCCCTCCCCTCCCCTCCCTTCTCACCTCTCCTCCACTTCCTCCTCCTCCTCCCCTTATTCTCCCCTCTCTCCCCTTTTCTCCTCTCCCCCTCTTCCCTCTCTCCCCTCTCCCTGACTGCATCCAATCACCCTCTCTATCTCCCTCTCTCACTCTCTCTCCTCTCTCTCTCTTCTGCTCTCTCTCTCTCTCTCTCTCTATCCCTCCTCTCCTCTTCCTTCCCCTCCCTCTCTCTCTCCCTCTCTCTCTCCCTCCTTCCTCCCCTCTCCCTCATCTCCCCCTTTCTCCTCCCTCCCTCCTCCCCTCCCCCCCTCTCTCTTTCTCTCTCCCTTCCCTTTCCTCTCCTCTCCTCTCCCCCCCTCTCCTCCTTCTCTCTCCCCTTCTCCTCTCCTTTCCCCCCTCCTCTCTCTCTCCTCTCCTCTCCTCTCTCTCCTCTTCTCTTCCTCCCTCCTCCCCTCTTCCCTCTCTCCTCCTCTCCTCTCTCTCTCTTCCTTCCCCCACCTCCCTCTCCCTTCTCTCTCTTCTTTCCCTCCCCTCTCCCCCTCCTCTCTCTCCCCCTCCCCCTCCCTCTCCTCTCCCTCTCCCTCTCCCCCTCCCCCTCTGGGAACCTTCTCTTTCTCCCCTCTCCTCCCCTCCCCTCCTTTTCTGCTGATGATCCCCCTCCTCAATTCCCTCTCTCCTCTGCCCTCCCCTTCCCTCTCCTTTCCTCTCCTCTCCAGCCTCCTCTCCCTCGATCCCCTCTCCCTCCCGGAGGAATCCCCCTCCCCTTTCTCCCTTTTCCTCTCCCTTTGTTGTATTTTCCTCTCCTCGAATGGGGCTTCTTTCCTCTCCTTCGTGTTTCCTCTCCTCCCTCTCCTTCTGGTTGTAGAGCAGAGGGATCTTCCTCTACTCCTGCATCTTTCCTTGCCTCCTCCCCTCCTCCAGTCTCCTCTCCTACCCTGGTCAACAAGGCTTCCTTTTCACTTCCTCCCTCTTCCTCTTCAGAGTATTCCCTCTAGAAGTCGGGAGGTCCTCCCTGCAGTTGTTCCTCTCGTGGGTGAGACCGCATTTAGAATATTGTGTTCAGTTCTGGGCGCCGTGTTATAGGAAAGACATCGACAAGCTTGGAAGGGTTCAGAGAAGATTTACGAGGATGTTGCCAGGACTAGAGGGTGTGAGCTACAGGGAGAGGTTGAGTAGGCTGGGTCTCTATTCCATGGAGCGCTGGAGGAGGAGGGGAGATCTTATAGAGGTGTACAAAATCATGAGAGGAATAGATCGGGTAGACAGACGCACAGAGTCTCTTGCCCAGAGTAGGGGAATCTGTAGAATTATCTGCCACAGAAGTTAGTTGAGGCAAGTTCATTGGTATATTTAAGAGGGAGTTAGATGTGGCCCTTGTGGCTAAAGGGATCAGGGGGTATGGAGAGAAGGCAGGGATGGGATACTGAGTTGGATGATCAGCCATGATTATATTGAATGGCTTTGCAGGCTCGAAGGGCCGAATGGCCTTCTCCTGCCCACCTTTTTCTATTTTTTTCTCCTGTTTCTATGAATCGAGGACCAGAGTCCTCTCCTCTCCAAGGTGAATTCCCTCCCTTTTTCCCCCTCTCCTCTCCTCTTCCTTCTCATTTTACATCTTCTCCCCCTCCCCCCTCCCAGGAGTAGGCCATTCGGCCCTTCTCTCCCTACCACCGCCATTCAATCCTGATCTTCCTGGCTGATCATCCAACTCATTATCCCGTACCTGCCTTCTCACCATCCCCTCTGATCCCCTTAGCCACAAGGGCCTCATCTAACTCCCTCTTAAATATAGCCAATGAACTGGCCTCAACTACCCTCTGTGGCAGAGAGTTCCAGAGATTCACCACTCTCTGTGTGAAAAAAGTTATTCTCATCTCTCTTTTAAAGGATTTCTCCCCCCCTCCTTAAGCTGTCCCCCCTTGTCACCCCTTTTTTGGTCCCTGTTCCTAGAACGAGCTGCCTCCTTCCCTCCCCCCTCCCCTCCCTCCTAACTCCCCCCTCTGTTTAAGAAACCTCTTTATTCGGGCTCCTGGATAGGACGGGTTTCCTCTCTCTGGACCAAACACCAGGTGGGACTAGTGTCCCTCTCCTTGTTTGCCCCTTGGCTCTTTTCCCCCCCCCTCCCCTTCCCCCCTCTCTCCCTTTTTCCACCCACTGTATCACTCTCCCTCTCCTCTCCCCTCTTCTCCCCCTCCCCCCCTTCCCCCTCCCCCCCCCCCCCCTCTTTCCCCCCCCACCTCTTCCCTCCCCTCTCCCTCCTGTCCCTCTCCCCCCCCTCTCTCCCTCTCCCTCTTATCTCCGCCTCTCCTCTCTTCACCCCTCCTCCCCTCTTTCTCTTTCTCTCTCTCTCCTCTCTCGTCCTCCCCCCTCTTCCCTCCCTCTCCCCTTCTCTCCCCTCCTTTCTCTCTCTCTCTCCCTTCCATCTCTCCTCTCTCCCCTCCCCTCTCCTCCCCCTCTCCTCCTACCCCCCCTCTCTCCCCCTTTCTCCCCTCTCCTCTCCTGTCTTTCTCCCTCTCCCCTCTCTCTCCCTCTCTCCCTCCCTCTATCTCTCTCCTTCTCTCCCTCCCTCTCTCTCTCTCTTTCTCTCTCTCCCTCCCTCTCTCTCCCTCCCTCTATCTCTCTCTCTCCCCTATCTCTCCCTCTATCTCTCTCCCTCTCTCTCCCCCCCTCCCTTCCTCTCTCTCCCTGTCCTCCCTCTCCCTCTCTCCTCCACTCCTCTCCCTCTCTCTCCCCCCCTCTCTCCCCCCTCTCTCTCTCTCTCCCTCCCTCTCCCCTTCCCTCTCTCTTTCCTCTCTCTCCCTCTCTCCCCCCCTTTCCCTCTCTCTCCCTCCCTCCTCCTCGCTCCCTCTCTCTCTCCTCCCCTCTCTTTCCCCTTCCTCTCCCTCCCCTCCCCCCCCCTCTCCCTCTCCCTCTCCCCCTCTCCCCCTCTTTCTCTCCCTCTCCCTCTCTCCCCCTCTTTCTCTCCCTCCCCTCTTCTCTCTCTCTCCCTCTCTTCCTCTCCTCCCTCTCTCCCCCTCTCTCTCCCTCTCTCCCCCCTCTCCCCCCTTCCCTCTCCCCCCCCCCCCCTCCCTCTCTCTCTCTCTCCCTCTCTCTCTCTCTCTCTCTCCCCCTCTCTTCCCTCTCTCCCCCTCTCTCTCTCCGTCTCTCTCTCCCCCTTCTCTCTCTCTGTCTCCCTCTCTCTCCCCTCCCTCTCTCTCTTCCCTCCTCCCTCTTTTCCCCTCTCCCTTCCTCTCTCTCGTCCTCCTCCTCTCTCTCCCTCCTCTCTCCCCTCTCTCCCCCCTCCCTTTCCTCTCCTTTCTCCCTCTCTCTCCCCCTTTTCTCTCCGTGTCTCCCTCTCCCTCCCTTTCTTTCTCTCCGTGTTTCCCTCTCCCTCTCTCCCCCTCTTTCTCCTCCGTCTCTCCCCTGTCTCCCCTTGCCTGAAAGTAGGCCAGCCAGTCAGTCAGTCAGTCGGGGAGAGACAGACAGACAGGCAGGTGGTGCGGGTGTGGGGGCGGGTGCGGTTGGAAAAGAGTGTCAGAGTTTCCACCGACTCGCAGCGGCGCGGAGTCCGCCTTCCTCCCAGCTGCCGCCGGCTCAGCTCCACTCCAACCGCAGGCCGGCCGTTTGCAGAGCAGGCAAACCACATCCACCGCCCACTCAACCTCTGCTGCACGGCGCCCAGCCTGCACCATCAAACCTCCTCTGCACAGAGTCATATCCAGAGTGGAAAACAGGCCCAGCTTGCCCCAAAACCGACCAACAATGGTCCCAGCTACACCAGTCCCACCTGCCCGCGTTTGGTCCATATCCCTCCAAACCTGTCCTATCCATGTACCTGTCCAACTGTTTCTTAAACGTTGGGATAGTCCCAGCTACTTCTTCTGGCAGGTACACAAAAAAAGCTGGAGGAACTCAGCGGGTGCAGCAGCATCTATGGAGCGAAGGAAATAGGCAACGTTTCGGGCCGAAACCCAGAAGGCAGGAACGGGGTACTGATTGGGGATGATCAGCCACGATCACATTGAATGGTGGTGCTGGCTCGAAGGGCCGAATGGCCCCTACTCCTGCACCTATTGTCTATTGTCTAAACCAGCATTTGCAGTTCCTCCTTACACAAGCCTTCATCAGCCTTACTAATCAAGAATCTGTCTCTCTGTGTTCAAAATGCCCAAAGACCTGGCCTCCACTGCCGTCTGTAGCAGTGAATTCCACTGATTCACCGCCCTCTGGCTAAAGAAATTCCTCCTCATCTCCTTGCTAAAAGTACGTCCTTTAATTCTGAGGCTGTGCCCTCTGGTCCTAGACTCTCCCGCTAGTGGAATCCTCTCCACATCCACTCTATCCAGGGCCTTTCACTGCTCAATGAGGTTCCCCCCACCCCCTCATTCTTCTAAACTCCAGCGAGTATCAGGCCCAGTGCCATCAAATGCTCATCATACATTAGTTAACCCACTAATTCCTGGAATCATTGTTGTAAACCTCCTCTGGGCCCTCTCCAGAGCCGGCACATCCTTCCTCAGATACGGGGCCCACAACTGCTCACAATATTCCAAATGTGGTCTGACCAGCGTCTTATAGAACCTGGGCATTAAAATCGTTTTTTTTTTAAATTCCAGCCCCACTCGAAATAAATGCTAGCATTGCATTTGCTTTCCTTACTAGCATGCAGGTACAGCAGGCAGTGAAGAAATCAAATGGTATGTTGGCCTTCATAACAAGAGGAGTTGAGTATAGGAGCAAAAAGGTCCTTCTGCAGTTGTACAGAGCCCTAGTGAGACCACACCTGGAGTATTGTGTGCAGTTTTGGTCCCCTAATTTGAGGAAGGACATTCTTGCTATTGAGGGAGCCCAGCGTAGGTTTACAAGGTTAATTCCCGGGATGGCGGGACTGTCATATGCTGAGAGAATGGAGTGGCTGGGCTTGTACACTCTGGGGTTTAGAAGGATGAGAGGGCATCTTATTGAAACATATAAGATTATTAAGGGTTTGGACACGCAAGAGGCAGGAAACATGTTCCCGATGTTGGGGGAGTCCAGAACCAGGGGCCACACAGTTTAAGAATAAGGGGTAAGCCATTTAGAACGGAGATTAGGAAACACTTTTTCTCACAGAGAGTTGTGAGTCTGTGGAATTCTCTGCCTCAGAGGGCGGTGGAGGCCGGTTCTCTGGATGCTTTCACGAGAGAGCTAGATAAGGCTCTTAAAAATAGCGGAGTCAGGGGATATGGGGAGAAGGCAGGAACGGGGCACTGATTGGGGATGATCAGCCATGATCACATTGGATGGTGGTGCTGGCTCGAAGGGCTGAATAGCCTCTACTCCTGCGCCTATTGTCTATTGACCAGCGATCCCCACACACTAACACTATCCTACACACCCACTAGGGACAATTTTTACATTTTACATCAAGCCAATTAACCTACAAACCTGCACGTCTTTGGAGCGTGGGAGGAAATCGCCGATCCCGGAGAAAACCCACGCAGGTCACGGGGAGAACGTGCAAACTCCGTACAGACAGCACCCGTAGTCGGGATCGAACCCGGATCTCCGGCGCTGCATTCGCTGTAAGGCAGAGATTCTTCTACCGCTGCGCCACCGCCAACACTAGCCTTGTTGAGCCAAGGCCTTGCCCTTCGAGCCTGCACCGCCATTCAATATGATCATGGCTGATCATCCAACTCAGTTTCCTGTACCTGCCTTCTCTCCATACCCCCTGACCCCTTTAGCCACAAGGGCCACATCTAACTCCCTCTTAAATCTAGCCAATGAACTGTGGCCTCAAAACCCCTTAAGAATTTTGTAAGTTTTCTATAAGAATCCCCTCTCAATCTCCTAAATTCTAGAGAGTATACACCAATCTATCCAGTGCTTTTCTTCAT
>NW_026575301.1:0-55486 GCF_028641065.1 Leucoraja erinaceus | reverse complement strand
TATCTGGATGGGAAAAGGAATGGTCTGATTGCAGGAAATCGGGAAAGGTGAGGGGAGTAAGTGTTCGGAGGGACTAGAAGGGCCGAGATGGCCGTTCCGGCTGTAAGGTTATATCGGTGTATAGTGGCAACTTTTGGAATAACTGATCCGCACCTGTTGTATTATTCCCAGAAGTACCTTTGCATGTTGTTTCCACTGTTCATCCCTGCTAGGGTATCTTTCAAGTCAACCTTGGGCCAGCTCCTCCTCATGGCTTCATTAGTTCTCTTTTTCAAGGTGTCAATAATAAACAACCTCCGATTTACCCTATCCCTCTCAAATTGTAAGATTTACAACATGATATGTCAATACCTCCAAATGGGCTCCTAAACATCAATTCCCTTATTAAAATATGGTTTCAGTACACAAAACCACTAAATACAGGAATTGACCTTCTCCCGGTAGGCGACAGTGCGCAAGCTGCTCTAAGAATCCATCACCCGGCAGCAATCCAACACATTCACTTTCTTGGGGACAAGTACCAACCTGATTCTCTCCCCACCAGTCTACCGTGCATATTGAAATACTCCCATAAACAACCGTAGCATTTAAATTACAACATGATATTTTAACTCTCTGATTCAACTGCTACCCTCTATCCACGGTGTACTGTTTGGTGACTTGTAGATGTACTCAATAAGGATTCCTTTTTACCCTGTACAATTCATTAGTCTCCTATCCAGTATGGATCAATCTCCCGCTTTCAATGTAAAGCTTGAACGGGGACCGAATGTAATATTTCACCAACGGAGCTATCCACCACCCAATCTGCCCACCCTGTATTGGTCTTTCTCGATAGCATGTATACCCTTGAAATATTCAAGTCACCTTGGCTTCTTGCAGCCAACTTATGTCTCTGTAAAGGGGCTGTTCCACTAAGGCCGACTTCTTGTGCCGAGAGCAGGCGACGTGGCATAGTCTTGTTGAATCGCCGAAAAAGTGAATGTGTCAAAAAAACGAACCCCTAGACTATGTGAGAAGAACCATATTCACGGCATCATGTTAGGACATGCTCCGACTATTTACGAACCTTGTAATTGCGTATGCAAAATCGTTGACTGAACCAATGAGGGGGACGGGCTGAAGAGCGACACTTCAACTTTAGACGATGACTACACACACCACGCTTACAGAAAAAAAGCTACGACAAGAGACAAACTTGGATAGGACGTGTTGCTCTGGTTGTAAGAGCACCCTAAAAAATGTTTTTTCAAACATGTTCTTTTAAATTCAGTGTCATTGCGTGTTTTTAGTGTAGATTTATCGACAATGTATAATAAAAAAGGTTCTTAAAATTCAGGATATTGATTGTTTTAGGGTTAGATGTCTCAACGATGGTCAATAATAAAATCTTTTTGAAAGCAGTGTATTTGAAAGTGATTTTGGTCGGGTTTCATTCTCAAACATAATCGTGGAAAAAAGTCAAATTTTAAATACAGTGCAGTCCTTCCTGCGTGTTGTGGGGGCTGCAATGATCTCTAAATATATGAGAATGGAATCTGGGTATAAGTGATGGACATGAGGGACTACTATGAAAAAGAATGATATTCATAATCAATTGGAGATTAAAATTCAGGGCTTTCCTTTATTGGTAAAGAAACATACAAAAAGTCTACAAACAAATGTTGATAACAGCCCCCTGGTGTGTGGCATTGAGGGTTGTGCCCCTGCCCCTGTGCTGAAGCGTCTTCCTAAGTAGCCATGTCTCACGCTGTCTGATCCACCAAAAGAATATATTGCGCAATGACGTGCAATGAAATGACAGAGCCAGAACAATGCGGCTGTTTACATACCTTGTTTTTGCTCAATGGGGGAATGAAAAGGCCAATGAAAATGTGCAAAAGCAGCAAAAACGGTTTGATTAAGTAAAGACTACCTACGACGGGACCTACGAGTACCTTACGGGACCCCACCTTCAAATAGACCTACGACTACAAGTAAGATCGATTCTTCTCCATGGTGACAAATTTCTGGTCACAGAAAGTTTTCACACCTGCCTACGCTGCACAAAACACGTTTAGGCGCCCAAACCTGAGTGGCCGCGGACCAATTTTCAGACAATGCGGAAAAACATCTCCAGACCATGAAGGAGACCAATCTGCAAAACCATTGTCGCCGACCAATGTGGCGATCCTTGTGATGTGAGCGCAGAGTCTCCTAAACTTCGCCAAAATATGTTGCCTAAGTGTAGGACAGGCCCTTAATCCCCTGGCTAAAGTCGTCAGCAACATCCTACTGGCCAAATGTATTTATTAAAATTAGTTATTTAATTATTTGATTTTTTTTTAGTAGAAGGCAATTGTACCAAAGGATAAAACATTCGGCATCTAAGAATATTTTTCCCCATATTGTACTGTTCTTTATGAGAGGAAGAGCCCACATTCTCATAAAGATCTCCCAGATTAAAGTTCATGAGCTTTGTCGAAAGAGACGAGTTTTAAATGAGGGAGTAGTGGCGATGGGTAAGAGGAGAGATAAATTCTCAAGTTTAAGGGTGAGTTCAACTGTTCCAAATAGTAAGGTGCTATGGATTATCGGATTTATTAGGTGATTTCTTCAGCTTTATTGGAGAGAGAAGGAAATTGAGCCTATATTGAAGGGCAAACCAATCTTTCACTCGCCATTATAAAGACAGTTTGACTTTTGGAGTTTATCGTCCGTCCAAATAAATAAAATTTTTAATGTTCGTTTGCCCAGTAATAGTACAAGAAAAAGGGAGGAAAACCAGTACGACGAATTTTCTGTAGGCTTGCCATAAAATGGTGTTATGAATGCTGTGCAGTTTTGTAATCCCAGATAAAGTTTTAATCGCTAGTCGAGTTTAAAAAAAAAGTTTTTTAGGGAGAAAAATCGGTATTGATTGAAATAGGCTAAAGGGATTTGTGAAAGGCAAAAAATTCATTCTTTGTGGCATGGATTCGACCTCTAAAACCCACACATGTTAGGCCCTAGCCAACCTGCCTGCCAGAACGTTGGTCTCCATGTGGTTCAAGGTGTAATCCAATCCCTTTTGTACAGGTCACCCCTAATCTCTGTACACACCTATTGGAAAGAACTTTCCAGGTTTCTTCCAAACAACTGTTGGAACAGGTGGTAGCTTTCCCGTGCGTTGGTATAGTCGGTACGTCGTGTGGTGGGCTTGTGAATATGCCGGGATGGTGTGGTACTTTGAGAAATGGAAGGTCTTGTGAGAGTTGACTTCACTGTTGGTGACATTGTCGGGTGCTGTGCAAACAACAATGGGACCCAAGCTGTTTGACAACCAAAGTCTCGACCTACGATAAGCAAATGTTATTAGGAATATTCTGCCACCATTGTGAACCCAACTGATTGCCACTAAGTCGGGCTCCTGAACGAGGTCGCCTTGTTTGTGTAAAGGTACTTAGATGTAGCGATGATTGGGCTAAAGGGGTGCAACTGGCTGGGTGTTCCCACTGTCCGTTTCTCTATAGTATGAAGATGTTTATTACTCATTGTTTCCTGTATCTGTTACCCTTCCTGTCGATACATGTGATTGGTTCGGGAGTGGTTGCCTCACTGAAAGATATTTCTACTTTTATCCTATGTACTGAATCACGGTGCCATGGTGGTTCCTAAAGGGGTTGCCCTCCATATGTATAGGGGTATATAAATAATTGTTTCGTGGGGGTAGTGTCTTTCTTGGTTCTGTTTGCACGAGGGCCCTGGCTCAGGGACTTCACCGTGAGTGCGATCTGGAAATCACCCCACTGGGCTTTAAATAAAAGTTAATGTGGACTCCGTTGCCTTTACTCACCCAGTTGTTTACTGACCAGACGATAGGTTGATAAGAAGACCCAGAATTAACATGTGGGGGCTCGTCCGGGATACTCTCAAAGGATTGCCAATGAGAGTCTGACAGCCGACGAAGCATATGAATCATCTCGGGATCGCGAGGAGGAGAAATAGGCCCCATCACTCCGTTGTAAAAAAAAAAAATAAAAACAACAAACAAATACAAAAAAAAAAAAAAGTCTTTTGCTTACATCGGTGGTCCCCGCTCCGCTAATCTGACATTGAATTGGTCATTTCGCTGGACCTAAGCTTGGCATTCACGCCCTGAGGTTCCAGTCAACGTTTAGCCTGGCAAGCAACTGGTTAGTAGGGATTCGCCGATTGGACCGGTCAATAGCCCACAGGGTTTACTCAGGGTCAGTAAAATTAATAAAATGCAGGGTCGGTACAACTTAATTATGGAGGGGTTCGGTAAGCAAGGTCGTGTTGTAATTACCCTTGTATTATAGTGTGCTGCTTTTGCTAAAGTGTGTATGATTGGGCAAATTACTCTGGGATTATGTTCCCACAGGCTCCTGAGGGAAGTAGGAGTTAGAGGGCAGGCACAAAGGAGGGTCAATAAAAGAAAATTAACGCCAATGCGCGAATGGAAGCGTCCACTGGCTGTGCTATGAAGAGAGAACAGATGCTGTCTGTGGCTGGCCACGTCTGCTATCTAGAGGTCAAACTAATGATACACACCCAAGGTCTGATCACCCTGCAGTGAGCCTTGCCTCGCTGAGGGTTGTCTTGTGATAAAAGGCCGAAACTAATACGGTGACGTTGAGGTACACAACTGAAGATGGGTCTGAATTGGTAGCAAAAATCACCAGTGGTCATCCCCAAGCATGTCCCATGTAGTTGAAATTCTTTCGGGATTGTAAACATCAAGTTCTACTAATCAATCTGTTTGGCTCATATTTATGTTATAGTTTGCTTTTGTATTCTAGTTGTATATGTTCTTGTTCAAGTACGTGTGGATTTTGATGCCGTTGGTTAACTCCATGTGATTACCTTGGGTGATGTTGCTATTGTATTGTGATTGCTTGCTCCCCTTAAGGAGGTAAATATCCTCTTTAATATGCTGTGTGTGCAGTGCTTACCATTTCAGTATCACTATAAGGACGCTTTGTGGATGCCTGTGTGTGAAGTGTGTGGGACCCGCCTATTACTCCCGTAAATGTGTGCACTGGTTGCTGTATGGGCCCTGTCTACTCCGTTTGCAACGGAGATAAGTCGGTGTGTGAAATATTAGGTGTATGGATTTGCGTACATCGTTGGACTGCAACACTGGGGGATCTAGCCTAGATACTACTACTGATCCCGAGAGGTCCACCATACAGATGACTGTGTTCTTAGGAATCCCGATGAAACAAAAACAATTGATATGCAGTGTTCTGGATCGCTTTGAATAAAAAAAAAATAGGGAGTGAATTGTGGACCGGAAGGAGGAGTTGGAACCGGGAAGCTGGGGAAAATAAATGAGTGAAGCAGAATTTGGGGAAAGTATCGTCTAAAAATATGCTGCTAAGGGAGCTCTATGGCTCCTCTGGAGGCAAAACATTATCAAGATACTATATCGGGAAACAGAAAAAGACGCCAGCAATGGTAGCAAACATTGCGTTAGCTTAAAGAATGGCTCTGAAACATGGGCGATAGAGCTTCCAGAAAGACAAAGGTAAAAAACAAAGGGAACAAACAAAACAAAAGCGAAAGGAAAAGGTGGTGAAAAAAAAATAAAAAAAAACAATAAAAAAAAAAAAAAAAAAAAAACAAAAAGAAAAAAAAACTTGGTCGATTAAACAACAAACCAAAAAACCAAAACAAAAAAAAAAAAAAAAAAATAAACAAAAAAAAAAAAATAATACAAAATAAAAAAAAGGAAAACAAAAAACAAAAAAAAAAAAAAAATCTAAAAATCGGTTGGTACAACAAAAACTGATGTTTATTTGTTCTGTGGGTTCAACCAAAACAAAAACTGAAGGAAATATAAAAAATGGAAGGTGGGGTAAAGGCAGGGAAGTAGGGAAAAACTTTTGGCATCTCAAAAAAACAAAACAGGTCGTCCCGGGGCCAAAAAATTCAAAAAAGCGCTTATCACCCCATGGATACAGAAAAGAAAAGTGAGCTGCAGCCAGAAGCTAAAGGACATGCGAGTACAAACCAAACCTCGGCTGGGTAGAAATAGATAAGAAAAAAAAGAATGGGAAGGAGCTGGAGGTCGAGCGGAGTTTGCCAATGATCCATATTAATAGCAAGATTAAAAGAGAACTACTTACCGTTTGAAATTTGATCTTTAACACATTCGATGAGGGTTGAAGTGAGGGAATAGTTGAACGAGCCGCCAGTCACATGCCGTGTCAAACTTTAGAAACAGCTGTATGAAACCACAGAATAGTTGCCTGGACCTTAAGCTATAGGAAGATTATGACCTAAGAACTACTGAATGGGATCTTTATGAGAAGTAGTGTGGGAAGTGGAGGGCATGTATTCCCTCACTTCAACTTCTCATAAAATAAAGATCAAACTACAAAAGATAAGTTCTCGTTTAATCTTTCTATTTTATATCGGAAACCACGTGAGTGGACTATGTGAAAACTTCAAAGCTCTGTGGTTTCATGCAGTAAAACAGTTTCCATGCAGGCAACACTGCTCCAGTGACCAGACATGGCTGAATAAACATAACTTCCTTGAAACATGATGTTAACTTTAAACATGTCCAGTGCTTTAATGGAAAAAATATTCCCTTCATATCAGGGATAAAACAATTGATTTAATATAACAGCCGAACTTAAAAATGTTTGCTAGCAAATAAACCAGGCCTGGTAATAGGTAATGCGTATTATAAATGTTTGAAAAGTTCGCTCATACGCCCATCCCACTGTCGCAAGAATGCTGATCCAGCGGCGACTTCTAAATTTTCTCGCTGCCGACGTGGCTGCAGCCTCTGGTAGAGCGAGATTTAAATACATCAGTGTCTACTACTGCGAATGCTAATACACATCTTAACCATCTAGAAATGGTCTGCCATTACCTTCTATGTGTTTTTTATGACTGACGAAGACAGCCAGTTCGCTGCCTCGTAGGTCTTTTGTAACTCTTATTTATTCTTTAATTATATATTTAACGACACATAAACGGACATCTCAGTGGTGGCATACGCCAAGAGCTCCAACTTAAATCCTAATGCACCGGATCTTTGCTTGCGATAATTAGCTCATCTATATAAAAAAGGTTACCTTATTATTGGATATAACTGCCTTACTTAGCCTTAATTTCTGTAATGACTGGACTTGTTGCGCTGAAACGAGCACCCATGAGAATGAATAATTTATAGGTGAGGACTGGGCCCAAAGATAAAGATGCAACTGGTGCCAACTGCGAAGCAACGTTAATACTATATTAATGTCCCATACTTCCCGATATCTGGGCCTGGGAGGGTTTTCGTTAAAAAATGCCCCTCATAAATTTGGGATACCAATGGGGGAGAGCCGACAGAATGGTGTCCAGATCCCAGCAGCAAATATGATGACAAAGCACTACGAGCAGTGTTAATAGTGCTATAACTCAATTTCTTGCCAAAATATAGGGTTGAAAGGAATCCCAACACATTGGCTATATCTGCCGCAACGTAATTTATATGAGTATTGACACATAAGTCTTCCCATTGTTTAATGTACAAGATGTCACTGCTTCTTAGTGCCATCCCGCCAAGCTGCAGTGATTACGCACACCGTCCGATCGGATAATCCATGCCCCAGAAAAGGTCTTCTCAGATTCTGCAAATTGACAGGTTTGATTCTGTCATGTAGCGGATGAGTTTCCCGAAAAACGGGTTGAATAACACAAAATATTTATGTCCTATGAACAAACATGGGTGGTTCCGTTAATACTCCGAATAGTAAAGGGAACCATGGTTGTGTACGCCAGTTAGGCACTACTAAAATAACCCGATGCGAAGTCTTGCATGATTTTTTTGTAAGCATCGTCCAACGAGGCAGAAGGAGGGAAACAGCATAGAAGAACATCCCCCCCCCCAATCTATAGAGAATGCATCTATAGCCTCCGCACCTGGGTCTGGCTCCCATGCTACATATCTTGGTAATTGGTGATTTAGCCGGGAGGCGAACAAATCAATAAAAATCAGGTGTTCCATAACGAGCAATAATGTCGTTAAATATTTTTGATCTAACATCCACTCAGTGTGATCATTGAATTTACGAGTAAAGTCGTCGGATTGGCTGAGGAGCGGACACAAATAGGCCCGACGACCGAGTGGGACTATGAGGAGGAGAATCTGGACTTTTTGGTGGCCTTCTTCACAGTGGATTCTGCTGTGGGGGGAATGTTTCATGTTGAATCCTATAGAAGTACTGCCCTTTTTATTTTTTATTTTATGGATGTATGGAAATCTATTTCTTCTTAGTGTAAAGCATTTTGGCTTCAACGTGATTTGATTTAAAAGTGCTATATAAATATAAAATTACTTAACTTACTTACTTACAGCCGGAGTGTTATCGATTTGAAGTCTAACATGCACATCATGTAATTTCCCACAATAAGCCTTCAAGGCATAAAAATGCCCCAGCATTTCCGGGGATAATTAGAAAACATAGAAAACATAGAAAGTAGGTGCGAGAGCAGACCACCAGGTCCGTCGAGCCCGCACCGCCATCCGCTCATGGCTGAACACTAAACAGACACACTTACCCACAAACAGTAGACACAAGACACAGAACACAAGACACTACCCTCCCCTTTATACCGCTATCACCCCTCTCCACCCCAAGAACCTCGTGATCTCCTGGGGGAGGCAAAAAAACGGATAAAAACCCAGGTCCAATTCGGGAAAAAAAAATCCGGGAAATTCCTCTCCGACCCCAATCCAGGCGATCGACACTTGTCCAGGAGATCACTCAGGTCTTACTATACTAACCATACCTAGGTCCATATCCCTGCCCTCTCCCCGTAGCCCCTTATCCCCTTGGCAGCTAAAAAAACATCTATTTTAGTCTTAAATATATTTAAAGTTTCTGCTTCCACTGCTCCCTGGGGCAGTGAATTCCATAAATTAACCACCCGCTGTGTGAAGAAGTTCTTCCTCATCTCAGTTTTAAAAGAGCCCCCCCTTATTCTGCAAACTATGTCCCCCCTAGTTCTAGTTTCCCCGATCATTGGGAACATCCTCGGTGCATCCACCCGATCAAGGCCCCTCACGATCTTATATGTTTCAATGAGATCGCCTCTCATTCTTCTAAACTCCAAAGAGTAGAGTTCCAGCCTACTTAACCTTTCCTCATATGTCAATCCCTCATTGCAGGAATTAATCTTGTAAACCTTCGCTGCACTGCCTCCAGGGCTAGTACATCCTTTCTTAAGTATGGACCCCAGAACTGTACACAGTATTCCAAATGTGGTCTCACTAATACTGTGTACAGCTGCAGCAAGACCTCCGTGTTTTTATACTCAATCCCCCTAGCAATAAAGGCCAAAACTCCATTGGCCTTCCTGATTGCTTGCTGCACCTGCATACTAACTTTCAGTGATTCATGTACTAATACACCTAGATCCCTTTGCGTTGCATTACAACGCAGCTCCTCCTCATTTAGAAAATAACTTGCCCTATCATTTTTTTTCCCAAAGTGAATGACTTCACATTTATTAGTATTAAATTTCATCTGCCAAGTTGTTGCCCACTCACCTAGCTTATCTATATCCTTTTGCAGACTCTTCCTATCCTCCTCATCCCCTACTTTTCCTCCCATTTTTGTATCGTCCGCAAATTTTGATATATTACACTTGGTTCCCTCCTCCAAATCATTTATATAAATTGTGAACAACTGGGGTCCCAGCACCGACCCTTGCGGAACCCCGCTAGTTACCGGTTGCCATCCCGAGTATGAACCATTTATCCCCACTCTCTGCTTCCTATTTGTTAGCCAATCCTCTACCCATGCTAATATATTACCCCCAATCCCATAATTTTTTATTTTTTAGCAATAGTCTCTTATGTGGCACCTTGTCAAAAGCCTTTTGGAAGTCCAAGTATACCACATCCACCGGTTCCCCTTTATCCACCCGGGTTGTTACTTCCTCAAAGAATTCGAGCAGATTCGTTAAACAGGACTTCCCCTTCACAAAACCATGCTGGTTCTGTCCGATGAAGTCATGTTTATCCAAGTGCCCCGTTAGTGTTTCTTTAATAATTGTCTCTAACATTTTACCCCACCACCGATGTTAGACTAACCGGTCTATAGTTACCCGCCTTCTGTTTACTTCCTTTTTTAAATATAGGTGTTACATTGCCCATTTTCGAATCCACTGGGGCCGTTCCTGCCTCCAGGGAGTTTTGGAAAATTATCACCAATGCATCCACAATCCCCACCGCTATCTCCCTCAAGACCCTTGGATGTAATCCATCAGGCCCAGGGGATTTATCCTCCTTCAGTCTCATTAATTTCCCTAATACCACCTCCTTGGTGATCTTAATAGTATTTAGCTCCTCCATTCCTACCGCCCCCTGTTTATCCAGCGTTGGAATATTTTTTGTGTCTTCTATGGTGAAGACTGATACAAAAATACTCGATTAATGCCTTTGCCATTTCCTTGTTCCCCACCAACAACTCTCCAGTCTCACCCTCCAATGGACCAACGTTCACCTTAGCCACCCTTTTTCTTTTTATATAGCTATAAAAACTCTTACTATTAGTTTTTATATTGTTCGCTAAATTCCTTTCATAGTCTATTTTCCCCGTCTTAATTAATCTCTTAGATATTTTTTGCTGACCTTTAAATGCTTCCCAATCCTCTACCCTCCCCCTATCTCTGGCTACCTTATATTCCTTTGCATTAAGCCGAATACCATGCCTTATAGTTTTACTGAGCCATGGCTGACTGTTCTTACCCTTACCCCTTTTTTTCTTCATAGGAATAAATTTTTCTTGAAGGTTATACAGTATACCCTTAAACGTACACCACTGCTCATGTACCGTCTTATTCTTGAGTCTGCTATCCCAGTCAACTTTGATTAGCTCAGTCCTCATACCTTCATAATCCCCCTTATTTAGACTAAGCACCCTAGCCTGAGTTTCAACCTGCTCCCCTTCTATTTGAATATGGAATTCGACCATATTGTGGTCACTTGTTCCCAACGAGTCCCTAACTATGACATTTTTAATTAATCCTGCTTCATTACACAGGACCAGATCCAAGATTACCTCCCCCCTTGTCGGTTCTGTGACATACTGTTCTAGGAACCCGTCTCTAATACATTCTATAAACTCTTCCTCTAGTCTACCCTGCCCAGTTTGGTTTGCCCAATTAATATGAAAATTGAAGTCCCCCATGATTACAGCAGTTCCCTTTTTACATGCGTCAACTATTTGCAGATTTATGTTCTGACTAACAGCGTCACAGCTATTTGGAGGTCTATAAATTACACCCACTAGTGTTTTTTTCCCCTTATTATTCTCTATCTGTACCCAAGCTGTTTCACTATCCTGATCCTTCAACGCAATATCCTTCCTCTCTATTGCCGTTATTCCCTCCCTTATTAAAAAGGCCCCCCCCCCTCCCTTTCTTTCCTTTCTATCTTTCCTAATTGTCGAGTACCCCTCTATATTTAACTCCCAGTCCTGATCCCCTTGCAGCCATGTCTCCGTAATGGCCACGATATCATAACTATATATACTTAATTGCACCGTTAATTCATTTATCTTATTACGAATACTCCGTGCATTTAGATAAAGCACTTTCAGATGATTTTTACTACCCTTCCTTTCCGTTTTTGCCCCTTTTACATCTAAAGCTTTATCTTCACACATTCTGTCTCCTGTCACATTTTGACTTTCCGCTTCCCCACTGATACCCTGCTCTATTTCCTCTACCCCTGCCGTTATTACCCCCCTTGATACCTCCCCCCCGCTACTTAGTTTAAAGACCTCTCTACTGCCCTAGTTATATGATTTCCCAGGACCCCAGTCCCAGCACCGTTCCAGGTGAAGTCCATCCTTACAGAACAGATCCCCCCTGTCCCAGTACTGGTGCCAGTGGCCCAAGAAACCAAACCCATTATTCCCACACCAGTCTTTGAGCCACGCATTTAGCTTTTTAATTTTACGTACCCTCGCCGATTTGGCCCGTGGCTCAGGTAGTAATCCGGAGATCAGTACCCTCGAGGTTCTGCTTTTTAATTTATTCCCTAACTGCTCAAACTCCTTCAGCAGATCCTCCTTCCTCGTCCTTCCTATGTCATTGGTCCCCACATGGACCACGACCACTGGATCCTCCCCCTCCCTCTGCAAATTTCTCTCCAGCATCGCAGAGATATCCTTAACCCTAGCACCGGGTAGGCAACACAGCCTTCGGGACATGTTCTGCCGGCCGCAGAGAACCTTGTCTACCCCCCCGAATAATACTATCCCCTATCACTACGGCATTTCTTCTAACTCCCCCCTCTTGAATGGCCTCCTGATCCACGGTGCTGCAGCCAGGTTGCTCATCCCTCCCACAGCCCCTGATCCCGTCCTTACATTGAGTAAGAGCCTCGGTCATGCTCGTCAGGGACAAGGGCTGTGGCTCCTGCCGCATCTCCTCCTGGTTCCCCCTACCTGCCTCGCTTATGGCCACACCTTCCTTTCCTTGCTCACTGCCTACTGAATTAGTTAAACTGGTCGGTGTGACCATCCCCTGGCACAAAACATCCAGGTAATACTCCCCCTCCCTGATGTAACCGCAGCGTATGAAGTTGGGTCTCCAGCTCATCAATGCGGAGAGCTGGAGTTCCTCTAGCCTCAAACACTTACTGCAGCTGTAGGGTGGATCTTCTACATCAATGGTGTCGACAAATTCCCACATCTCGCAGTATTGGCACATCTCCCTGACCGCCCATCTTATATAAGTAATTAACTGGTCCGATTTAAGAATCCCCTACTGTATTGATACACCCCTTATTTATATAATCCTACCTCCTATAAATGGGAAAGTAAACCTACTGGTTTGGCTGTCTAGTGGTAATTCCGTCCGCTCTTCCTGTCTGGTCCACTGCTCCCTTGCAGTGCGTGGCAAACCTCTTTGCCTCTGTTAGACTCTGTTAGTCTCTCGAACCGCGGCTCCGTCCGTCCTCCGTCCTCCCTCGGCGACAGCACCTCTCAAGCGTATTGCGTGGTCTCCTCTCTTCAGCCTCCTCTCCGAAGACTCTCGAGCCAAAGACTCACACTTTTCTCACAGGGCACTGACTCTCGAGCCAAAGACTCACACTTTTCTCACAGGGCACTGACTCTCGAGCCAAAGACTCACACTTTTCTCACAGGGCACTTCGCTCACTCACTGCCGCTCGCAAAGTGCCGTCCTGCTTAAATTGACTGATAAATTGCCTGATTTACCAATTTACACAGCCAATTCCTCAGTTTTCAACTGGTTTCACCCCTCTCCTCACACTTGGGCTAGAGCCAATCAGTGGTATCTCTTGCTAATCTGTTGCTGCTGTTGTTCCTCCCAAATCTACAGCAGTACTCTGTACAATTGATACCATATTGATGGCGAAATGGTAACTCGTTCATGTTCGAAGGGCCGAATGGCCTACTCCTGCACCTAATTTCTATGTTTCTATGTTCCATATGCCACCGCAACTAGAGATGGTGTTAGTAGTTCCCCATCCCAGTACACTTGCATCACTCTGCAGAGTTATTATAGGTTTACTAGACAAAACACCACCGGAGCAATGTTGAATATTGGTCATCCACCATTGTAACTCCGCTTTAGACTGCATAGGTCTGTCGAAATGACCTTTGTGGAATCTAATTGCCTGATCCTTTGCACGCTCCAGATTTTGATAATGCAAAGGCCCAAACCGTGGAGCTGGAAAGGCAGCCACTATTTTGCCAATTACTCTCGCCACCTGGCAAATAGATGGCTCTTCTGTAATCAGAAGATTATAACAAGCTTCCATTAAATTTAGTTTTTTCCCCATGGGCAGGGTCACAGACATTTCCACTGAGTTGATAGTAAACCCTAAAAAGTCAATAGACCTCGTTGGTATCAAACTTGGTTGGTCTGGATGGATGATAAACCCCAATTTCTCAAAAAATTAGCTTGGCTGCTGAAACAGCTAGTTTTGCCAAATGCAGTGTTCTTCCAATGATCAGAATATCATCTATATAGCCCATAATAATATGCCCTTTAGCTCTAAGCAAGCCAAACACTGGTCTAAGCAGTTTGGTAAATAACCGAGGGGCTGAGCTTAAACCATTAGGTAACACTTTAAACTACCACAGCTGCCCCATCCAGCTAAACTTCAGATATCTCCGGTGATCCTTGTGAATCAGAATCGAGTAATATGCATCCTTGAGATCGATGCATGCCATAAAGCAGCCCTTGGAAATTACTGCACATATGAGTTGAATTTTGCCAAATCAAGGATGATACGGCATCCACCATCTCTCTTCACCCTGGAGATGTATTTTTCATAAATTGATCTTTCAATTACTCCTTTTATAGCAGAGGCAGCGCGACTCACTGTTGCAGCGGCCCCTACAGTCTTTTTTTTTTTTTTTTTTGTCTTGTTAAATGTAGTTGTTTGTGTTTTTTAAATAGTTTTTTTAACTGTGTATATGCGGGGGGCGGGGGGAGGGAAGGGGGAACATTTTTAAACTCTCTTCCCTGTGCGTGAGACCCGACCTTTTCCTGTCGGGTCTCCGTTGTCGTTGGGGCCTAGCGCCGTGGAGCGGTCTCCAGCCTGAACGACCTGGAGGCTCCAGTCACGGAGCATTTGGAGCTGCGGACTTACCATCGTGGGGCTGGGCGGCATCGGAGCATGGGGAGCGGTGGTGACTCGTTGCTGCGGCCTGACCACGTACCTCGGAGGCGCCAGCTGCAGCCGCAGGTCGGGTGGACTGTCGGGACATCGGGAGCTCACGGGTCCGGGTGGAAAGACCGCTTTCCGGAGCTCCCGCAACGCAACTTCTCTAGCCCGAGTCGCGGGGTTGTAACGACCCAAAGCGAGGCCGTACAACGCCCGGCGCGGCTTCATGGCCGTGGGACATTCCAGCGCCCGCCGGGGGCTCCTACTTTGTGACATTTAGACCTGGAGCGGGGCCGTACATCGCCCCGCGCGACCTAAAATAGCCGGGGGATTTATCATCGCCCGCTTGCGGCTTGGACATCGGGAGAGAAATGGAAAACAGGGGAGAGAAAAGACTTTGCTTCCGGATGTTTTTGTAAATGGAATAGCGTGTATGTCTGTAGGAAATTGTCTTTGTTTGTATGGCTGTGGAAACAGAGTTTCGTTTGAGCCTCACTGAGATTCAAACGACATGTAATAAATATTGATATTGATTTTGTGCAATGCATGTATTTCTGCTTGCATATCCAAAGACTCTAGTTTGGAGCAAGTATACGACCGACTCAGCGTATCTAGTGTGGGTGGAAATGAGTTTGGCAAAAACTCAATTTTGAAACCCTTTATACTGTGCAATATAAACGGATCTGAAGTTATCTGACACCATTCATGCAAGAACAAACTTAACCTGCCACCGACTTGAAATTCCACCGCACACCCCATGTGGCCGATAGAACCAGACCCACCTACCTCAAAGGTTACAGGTGGTTTGACTCCGGGCCCAGCGGATCGTAATTTTGGTTCTGTTTTTTCTCCCTCGCTCTGAAAGGTTCTGTCAGGACGTGAGGCTGCTGCATCTTCCAGGATGGGCGGGATGGGCCTTGGCCTAAAAAAGACCTGTGACCGGGTAGGACAAATCTGGAATTCCCACTGGCCTCAGAAAACCGCTTCTTGCTGGTAGAGGCGAGGGGTGCTGACGCCGGAGGACGGGAGTCTTGCTCGTAAAAGATGCTTTGATCATGCCAACAGCTTTTGACTTCTCATGCAAGTCCTTGACCTGTTTGCTCAAGTCTTCTCCGAAGGGGGATTTTGGAAGCTGAATATTGCTGGCTTTGCATAGATGTGCGAACCTTGGATTCAGTTCTGGTTTGATGGCGTCTTTCATTTCAACAGTTCATTTCAAAATGAGCATTGCAAAGCAGTGCCATAACATCCTGCTGAATTTCGGACAATTAAGCATCATCGATTGACCTAGCAAAGGCCATGATCCCTGCGGACAATAGCCTCAGGATCCTTTGAAGCTTCAGTTCTTTGGATTTCGTATTGGCCCCAACATAATCCCAAACAGAGGTGTTAACTAAGGGCACAATTAAGGTTGGACAATTGTCCGGACTGGGATATTTTGCCACCGTATCCACCATAGTCACTTCCTTCAGCTGGTGGGAAGTTAGGTAACTGATGCTTCTAGCCAACTCCCCTGGAAGTGGCTTGCCTGTCCCCGAAGGGACTGCAAATTTGGAGGCAAGAGCGGGCAACCCTTCATTATGTGAATCACGCATGCATCATGATGTATCATGCATTACAACATGGGCCTCCGGCACACATTCATATTCGTAGTCAGCTGCATACTGATCTCCGAAACTCCCCTCATCCGAGTGGGAGGAAATTATCAAACCTGAACCAGGAGCTGCAGCAGGTTTTTGAATTAGACTGCCTGAGTGTGACTCTGTAGCATGGAGCATATTGTGTGATAGAATCACCAGGTGTGCCGTCACCATGTGCCGTCACCAAGTCTGGACCTCTGAAGACGTTTCAAGAAGCTTCTGCCCATGTGGCCCACCAGTTGCCACTGAGATTCAGATCAGATTCAGATTCAGATTCAGATTCAGATTCAATTCTGAATCTGAATCTGAATCTGATCTGAATCTCAGTGGCAACTGGTGGGCCACAAGGGCAGAAGCTTCTTGAAACGTCTTCAGAGGTCCAGACTGAAGCTCTTGAAGATGTTTCTCTATGCACTGAATCTGTGATTGGGCAGAGGGGTTGCCTCCCATTCATGTGACCCACCTGTCGTCACAAATCTGGACCCCTGAAGAGATTTCTATTTTGTTTCAATATACTGACGCTTGTTCTGTACCAATGATTGGGCAAAGGAGTTGCTTCCCACTGTATCTTCCTGTTGGTATTTGTGATTAGTTTGTAGGGGTTGCCTCACCCTGTATTTTCATGCTGTTAGTTTCCCGCCACTATATAGGGGTATAAAGGGATGATCATTTTGTTGGGGTGTGTGGGTTGTCTCCCTTAGTTTCTGTTTGCATGAGGCTGTCATGGGCTGGAGTGAGTGGATCGGAGGCCGGCCCCGCGGTGAATACTAATAAAGAAGGGTTTGGACTCCAGTGTTTGATTCATGTTTTACTGACCCAGACTAGGGAGGGTAGAAGATCCGGAATCAACAACTGCCGTCATGTAATATGTCTCTTTGTAACAGGTGACTATTGACAGCATAGCAAGAATTCCACTTTCGTTTCCACTTATTTAAGACTGCAAAATGTACAGATTTATAATTTACATAATGAAATGACAAAAAGTCTAGATATTAGAAATATGAAATAAAACTGAAAATTCCCGAAAAACGTTACAGGAAAAGAAATCGGCAATGGTGGAAAGTGAAATAGTTTCAGATTCATGACCTTTAATCAGAACTGGAAAAAGAGTAGATATCAAATCCATTTGATGTTGCAGAGAAAATAAAGGGAATCATAATCATACTTTATTAGCTAAGTTTGCAACATACGAGGAATGTGTGTGATAGGATGGTGTCAGAAGGAATGAATGACATAAAATGTAGAACTTGGTTTGCAATGCAATAATGTACTTTTTAAAGACAGGTTTGTAAACTGGATTACTTGCAATGTGATTTGATGATCTAGTTTATCAAACTCATATGACAGATTTTGGTGAAGTTAAAACTGTGGGATGAAGAGGACTGTATGGGCGCAATAATAGCTAATGGCCAGAAAGAAGAAATTAGCAGTAATTTTCAATAAATAGGTATAGTGCAAAATATTGAAACTAACCTTAAAAAAAGCACCTTTTTCCCAGTATCCAATGGCTTCCATTCATTTGAATGGTGGGGTGGAAGATTGCAACCTTCACGTGGTCCACCCAGTTTCGACGAAGGCAATCAACCCGGCATGCACAATCAAATATGTTCAAATAGAACAAGTTATCCTACAACTTGAGGCTGTGCACGCGATACGCAAGAAGAAGAAGATTTGAATGGTTTCACCAGATTTATCCCAATACCACCGCAAGCTCAGTCTGATAACTGGAAATTCTGTGGATATTTGTGCCTCCCTATTAGACTCTGCAGATCTACCGTGTGTTCAGGTACAAATGCTGATGTCAGGACATAAGATCTGCATGATTTAAATGCTATTGTCTGACCTGCTCCAATGTTTGTTGTTTCATATTTGCAACATTTGTAATTTTTTAAAATATTCAATACCCCGATGCAAGTTGCTGCTGGGCTTTCACATCACTGTCCATTCAGCTTTTCAGCAACTGTTGTAACCATAACTCACATCTCTGTTGTAAACATAACTCACAACCTGTTTTAACCTGCTTCTTTCTCTTCTATTCTCCCGCCGTTTATACTTCCTCTCGAGTTGTTTTGCTGCTATCAACAAGTTTCCTTCACATTCAGTTCCCAGTGCATGGAGGATTTGTTCATTTATTATTAAACGTAAGTTTAGTTTAACTCAAAGAAATGTCAGTTGTGATCATTCAGGTCTTGCACAAATTACTGCTGCCGAACAACACCCATCGTAAACTCAAACCTGAATCACCTACTTTCGATGTTCATTAGATAGAATCTTTGAGCTTCCTCTATCCCCTTCTCTGCATGTGTTTTTTAACAATGTTGTTGATCAGAAATATACATCATAATGCACACAGGAGCTCACTCATATTTAGTCAATGTCAATGTTCAATTGCATGGTCTGAGTTTGAAGAGAAGAATGAAAGGCTTGATTCATCTGTCTTTGAATTTGTATGTGAACTGGTGCACAGATAACAGCAGTAAAGACTATTGCTCCATCACAGATTCAAAGTGAAGTAAGGTTTAATTACACTTGCCATGTCTAGGATATAACTTGCTCAACATTAGTAACAAAAGGCATGCTTTAAAGCGTAATTTACCTTCTTGAGACCTGCAACCATTGGAGTGTTCTCTGTGCTGAAAATATATAGAAATATAATTTGTGTGTTTGGTTCTGATATACTACTGTCACATGTACCTTAATATAATGAAATGTTTTGTTTGGATGGTTTCCAAACAAATCATGCCATGCAGGTTCCATGTCATACCAACCATAACACCAAAGATAATATATTCTAAACCAATTTCCAGTGAAGTGATGAGCATTCTAAGTTAGGCGTAGTAAACTGGAAGAGCTATTAACTTTCTCACATGTTGGTATGAACGTGTACAGTCATGAATTGGCCTGGAAAGGAAAACAATAACAGCGCTCTTCAGGTTATCTTTTTAATTGACATCAATGGAGAAATTAAATGAAGCAGGATTGGAATATGAATTTATGCATTTCTGTGTCTGACAAAAAAGGTACAGACAAACTAGACTGAAGAATTTGATATTTTCTAATTTTCATACAGCACTCATTGTGTGTATATGTATTCCTGACAGCTTTCTAATTCAGTGAACCATAAAATTAAAACAGAAACCACAAGCTGTCTGCTCTTTGGAGAAAGCAGAAAAACTTGTATTTTGAGCTTTTGAGCTTTAGATAAAAACTCCCTTCTTCAACCAGACTTTTATATCACCCTTCCTAATATCTTCTGTTCCCTGCAATAGAACTCAAGTGTTTTGTGACACCTTTCTATGTTAAATTATTGCTGTTGATCAGAGTTGCCTCCTTATTATAGGTAAAATAATCAGAATAGTCAAAGTAGTTCCTAAAATTAAATTGTGCACAAAGACTGTACGTTGAAGATTGAATAAGTTTTTAGGTTTGAGAGAAACATGCCAAGGCAGTGATTTTACAAAGTGTACAACATGTATTTGAAAGTTCTCCATGCCTGTATGATCCAAAGATTTTTGTTTGTTGAGAATTCATTTGATTCTTGGCGATGCTCTGTGTTGGACATCGAGGGTGAGATTGCACAAAAAAGGCACTATCAGGAGAGGAAGAAAGGTATGATGACTGTTTCTCTTCCCATTCAGCTTGGCCTACTGAGTATTCAATATTTTCTAGTTTTGTTTCAGATTTCAGGCATCAGCAATTTAAAAAAATGTCAACATGTCTACAAGGGGGATGTTTTACCTTGTGTCCCACAACGGTAAAGTAATCCACACCAAGATCCTGCACATCAACTTGCAGTTTGCCAAGTGCCTGGGCGACGTCTGTATGTAGCAGAATCTTGGACGTTTGCTTGCCTCTCTGGTGATTTACAATCTTCACTCGCTGATACATCTCTGCAATCGGCTGCAAACAAAGCAAATACAATCTAGATAACTCAGGTCATAAAACACAAAAGCCAGATTCTTAAATGACTTCCGCTAACAATAAATGCAGGAATATGCCACTGTACAGAGTAAATATCAGGGTTATCAAATGATAAAACATGAGCTAATTGAAGTTTATATCTGTCCTGTTAAACAACTAAAGAATAGTGAATCTTTTTCAATAATCCAAAGCTAACAGTTTTGTCTTTTATGGGGAAGGAGGAGGCAGGTGAGGAGAATCGGGGAATGGGGATGCAGGATACGTGTCGGGAGCAAGGGAGATGGCCAGAAGGAGCAGGGATAGTTCTTGAGGAACAGGAAAGGATGAGGGGAAACAGAAGCCTCAGATCAGAACAGACATTGGGAGGGAGTTTAAATTACAACATTGAAAACTGTCTGAAATCTTAAATAAAATAAGAAAATGCAGAAAATAACCAGCTGGTCAAGCAGCAACTGTAGCAAGTGAAAGAGAGATAATGTTTCATGTTGAAATAGACAAATTAACTCTGAAATCGCTTGAGAGAAGACAGGTTTCTTTGATTTTTAAGGAAATTGAAACGTTTTCCTCCTTCCTATCTGCTGCTCAACCTGCTGTGTATTTCCAGCATTCTCTGTTTTTACCTGAAATACAGACAAGGACCTTCATCCTTGAACAGAGCTTTGGAGCAAGATAAGATAACAACAACAGCAAAACCTCAGGTACAGGAATGCAGGTCATTTCAATAAAATAAATGATAAAACAATCAGGCTGTCACAATGTCTAAAGGTGGAAAACAAAAAAAATAGTGAAAAATACTAGAAATAATCAGTGAGTTAGAAAACATCTATGGTGAGAAAAATTAATCAATACGGTCAATGGTCTTTCATTAGAGTCACAAAAGCCCACCTGCTCTTTTGGCAACATCAGATATAATTTGTTCTCTCTTGCTCACAGCTCACCTAGAGACAACTTTATTATTCACTAACCTTTATCACAGTGTCATCATTCAGCTTTCCTGGTCTTCACCTTATTTGTCTTCGCTACCCTGTCTTCTCCACCATGCTTCGTAGTCTTGTCTACTCTTATTTCTTTTCTCACAATTAAAACCGCATTTTGTGAACTGAGAACACTTAGATCGCTGAAAGGTCACTGACTGTTTCTCGCTTCACAGGTGCTACACAGTCCAATTATATACTATATTTTCTATTTTTCATATCACAATTCCCAATTTATTCACAAAGCTCTTTCAAGGAGGAAATCTATTCATGACCCCTGGCATCAGCTATTTAGTTTCCCATAACATTAGCCTCAGGGTGGCAAACTGTTACACAACCCTTCTACCAATGGTTTAAGAATAAGGCCCATCACCACATTCTTAGTACAAGTATGGATAATAGAAACCAGGTTTACAAATGAGAACAACACCGCAAACCAAAATGAAGAAAGTAATTACCATGAGAAGTCTTGTTTCATTATTAGCATAAAAATAAGGCAGGTGCTTGGCCCAATAGCAGCTTTGTTACATCATCAATTTGAATGCATCCAGTTACTTTGGAAACAGGCAAAAATGTAGCTTCTTCAAAGGAGAAATAAAATAATTGACCCTGCAAGTATCAAGTGAACTTAAAATTTCACAATATTTATGTATTAAATGTTGTACCATTTGTCTTTTATCTGTGGACAGATTGATTGTACTCATGTATAGTCTTTTCTTTGACTGTATAGCAGACAAGAACTTTTCACTGTACCTCAGCACATATGACGATTATAGACTAAACTGAACTAACATTAAGTGCTAGGAAATTTTAGCAAGTTCACTCTTTGCCACTGGATGTGAAGTGCAGTGATTGACTGATTAACACAGCTGCAAGTTCAGGGATTCAGGTGTCCATATAGGCTCTGAACTGGCAGAGGTTAATCACCAAACTTGTTTGTGGTTCACTGGGGTGAAACGAGTTACAATATACCAGGTGGGCAAGAAATATATTTAAATAGATGACTCTGTCCCAGAGTGCAAGCCAGTTCCCCCAGTGATCAGTCATTTGCTTTGGGCCGAGGAAGAAATAGATAATTTGTTTTTACCTTCAACAAAACAAATAAACTTTCAATTGCTGAAATTCAAAGATAATTTGGTGACCACATCACAACTAACACAATCATTGTTTATCATATTATTAATATACTGATGCAATCTTACATGTTATGTATAGTCACAAACTTAAATGTTGTAGGTTTCAGATCAAGAGGAGCTGAACTGCACTTAAAGATAAAACATCATCAGTAATGTCTCACTTGCTTTTCCCTCCTTGACCAGATTTTCTACCACCAGGTGCACCGAGTCATGTTCGACGTTTGATGTAATAATGTGAGGTAATACTTGAACATTCCCACCAATGTCGACTCTCCCATCCTTCGGTGCCAAATGACACTGATGGTCCCAGAAATACTTGACTGCCGTATGAATGTCTAGATTATTATCCTGAAGAATACAAAAACGTTACTCATATTCTGCTGAATTGCTGAGGAGTTTCAAATTCTCATTAATTATTAGAGGAGGCATTGCACACAGAACAATATAATTATTTTTGACTTTTTGAACTTTATGTTGCTTTGGGACAATGTCAGCTATAACATAGCTGAAAGAGATATATATATGATATGCATATTCTTTACCTCAAAAGGTAATTACTGATGCTAAAAGATTCTTTGCAGTTAATTAATGCATCCATGCCCAAAGCTTATTACACATAAATAATACAAGCAGTGAATATGGCAGTCATGTGGTTTTCAATGTAAGAACTAGGAGAGGATTAAACAATCTGTGAGAGGGTGGAAAGGAATTGTCCAGGTTTTGGGCCGAAAATCTGCATCAATGTCCCAGTCGTCAGTCAATTTAATTCACTTTCGCATCCAGCACTGACCTATTTATCATGGAGTCATAGTGTGATACAGTGTGAAAACAGGCCCTTCGGCCCAACTCGCCCACACCGGTCAACAATGTCCCAGCTACACAAGTCTTATTTGCCTGTGTTTGGTCCAAATCCCTCCAAACCTGTACTATCCATGTTCCTGTTTAACTGTTTCTTAAACGATGGGATAGTCCCAGCCTCAACTACCTCCTCTGGTAGCTTGTTCCAAACACCCAACACCCATCGTGTAAAAAATTTTCCCCTCAGATTCCTATTAAAACTTTTCCGCTTCACCTTGAACCTCTGTCCTCTGGTCCTCGATTCCCCTACTCGAGGCAAAACACTCTGTTCATCTACCTGGTCATTTCCTCTCATGATGTTATACACCTCTAAAAGATCACCCCTTCTCCTCCGGCGCTGTATGGAATAGAGACCAGTATAGGTGAGCTTGTTTAATCTTTCTATTTTATTTCGAAGTCACATGAGTGACTACGTGAAGACTACAAAGCTCTGTGGTTTCATGCAGTAACCCAATCTGTGTGTGAAACACTTAAACAGATAAACCATTAACGGTAGAAAAACCATGGGTTATTAATATCATGATGCTAACTTGCATACATGGCCATTGTTCCTAACTGGACCATAGTCCCAATAGACTGTTGAGTTAGACAATTACTCATGCAACACTATGCAGAATTCCATCTGCAAATATTCAGACATATTCAACCAAATTTTATAATTTATTAACACACACTATGTACGTAAGCCTCTTGCTGTATGATGAAAAGGGAAATCCTTTCTATTGGCTGCTAATGAGCCATCAGCATTATCTTGAGACTAAAAGAAAGAAACTATCTTACATCTCATAGGTGCTAGCAGACTCAGTGCACGTATACCTAATGACAACCCCGATCTCTGCTCTGGTGGGTATGCTGTCAACTTCAAAGGTATGCAATCCTGCTCATTTTTCTTATGAGATAATTCCCATAACAAGTTACCCTAATGTCAGTTATGACGTAGAGACCAAGCCAGAGATTGTGTAAAGGCTGTGTTCTTTGTGCTGAGATCAGTTGTTGAAAGCATAATCATCTTAAAAATACTGCTCCCATTAGGAAATAGTAGAAGAATATTTGCATAATAATTTACTGATATACATCGCACACCATAATGAGTGTCGGCTATTAGAGTGGTCAAATAAAAGACACCCTGCATAACGTTAGTGAACAGTGGGTGAATAACCAATCATTTATTGTCCCACTTAAGGTACTATAGAGAATGACAAAGCAACACAAGCAATGTCAATTGTGCTATAACATAAACGCTTCTCGAGGCTCAAACTGAAAGCCACACAAACCTCTGTTACTTCCGTTTAAAAATAATTCACATATGTTCTTCACAAGCTTCTCATACAATCGTGCAGAGCTTGTTGCCCAAGAAGACAGGCTTCCCCAGCCGTCACTAATGACTGAGTAAATAAGAGTTGCTTCAGCCGCCTTACCATGGCATGAATGAATAGGCAAAATTGGAACTGTTAAATTTCATGTTGCCTCATTTTTAATATCGCAAAAGGTATCTACTGATAACCCATAAATTTTATCAGATGCAAATGTTGCATATTACCTAAAACTTGATGACACAATGCCCTTTAATCTGAGTAGGGCAGCATTGGCTTTCACCACTAGCTTTGTTATCAAAACAGCAGAATCTGTGCCTCATGTGTATAGATGTGGCAGAGTATGCAACGACAAGATCGATTCTCTGAATCAGTTAAATTGCTGGAAGCCAATCATCCATCTTAAACTGGGTAACTAAACCCATGATCAGATTAGCCAAATGCTAACCTGATTCGGCCTGCACCATGTTTCTTTAATCTTGAGAAGTATCAGAAATATACCCCTCTAGTCCTTGGACAGACCACTCATCCTCAGATGAGCTGTCACTGATTGCACTCGGAATCCCTGTTCCTCCATTGACCATATGGACTGTAATTTTTTTTGGCTTCTCTTGCCGCGGAAGATGCATTATCTAATTATTCATACATTTCGCTGATAACATATAATCAGAACCTAATGACTAGAGCTGAAACCACAGTCTCCCTTTGTTGTGGGAATACGAGTTCCCTGTCAACTCTTGACTAAGAGTCACCACGAATACTCAGCGTTTTCCCTCAGAGTGGAAATTAGTATAATGCAAGGCTGAATCAGGAATTACCTCGCAGTCCTTTGACTGAAACCACATGTCTAAGTCACCAGAGTGTTCAACACAATCTCTTCAACCCGTCACTCAATCTGGAATACTGGTATTGAGAGCCTATGCATTATTATAAATACATTGTTAATTCACAACATGAACCTGCAGGTCAGATAAAAAATATATTATATGCCAGACCAACTTCCTGCTGGTAACTACCTATCCCAGAGAGGGTGGCAATGATGTTTCCAATGAACCAGCAGCTCTACTAACTGAGGAGAAATAAACCATGTGTTGAGGAAGACTTCAACTACTTCATTCTACTGAGCAGTCTCATAACCACAATGACAGATGATGAGGCAGTGCTTCCCTGGTCAATGTGACCCATATGGCCAGCCAGTTCCATGATGGTCTACCCTGAACCAAGGTAACCAAACTGTTCCTACTTGGAACTTACAGAGGTTACTGTGCAAGGCACCCTGTCAATGTCTCTACATCAACCTGATCTATCCCAGAGACAGTAAAAACCCACTAGACAGCCCATGCTGCCAATAAACCCAAACCTGGGCCGACAGACTGCTCCATTTTGGAGTTTACGGAGGTTAATAACGAGACTTTACTTACCAGCGTGTCTGACCCCGGGTCGATTTGCTTGTTGGAGCTTCAGCGAGGTTCCATTTGCAGACCCTGTCTGTCATGCTTGTCATATCTGTTAGATAGCTGCTGCCGCTGGCCAACTCCTCTTGTAGTGGCTTGTCCGTCCCCGAGGGAACAGCAAATTTAGAGGCAAGAGCAAGCAGCTCTTCCTATGCAATTCTCGCACATCATGCATTAAAGCATGGGATTCAGGCACATAGTCATGTTCGGAGTCATGTTCAGAGTCAGTTCCATACTGATCTCTGACACTCTCATAGAGTGGGAGAAATAGTGCACCCCAAACCAGGCGTTGCCACATGCGGATGCCTCAGACTGCCTGTCCATGCTTCCGTAACACAGAGCATATTTTGTGACACCATCTCCAATAGTCTTTCGAGTAGGAGGAATATTCCAACCCTGAACCAGGGGTAGCTACAGGCATATGACTTGAGCTGCCTGTGCATACTTCCGTAATACGGAGCATAATATTTGGCACTATCTTCATCACTTCTTTCACCCGAGTGGGAGGAATATCGCAACCCTGAACCAGGAGCTGCCTCAGGCATGTGTGTGCTGCCTGACATGCCTTCATAACACGGAGAATTTCTTGTGCCACCATCTCATTAATCAGATGTTCTAATTGAGACAAACGCCCAATCACATCTGCCATAGATGTGGGGACAGAATCCCGTTGACCCAAATCAGCCGACAGGACTTGTCCCACAGACTTGGCTTTGACTTTGCCCCGACTCGGGGTTGTCAGGCTGCTCCCTCTAGGAGCCGAACCGGGACGAGCTGTGCAGATCGGTGCTCTGTCGGTATCATCATTATACTCACCAGACAGCTTGCACCTGCTAGTGACTCCGAGTCCTTGCTCCCTTATGGAGCCCCAACGGAGTATTACAGGGAAGGACTGGAGCGCCTCTGGCCCCCATATGACTCAGATGAGTCGGCATTATAATCGGAGTCACCTCTTCTCGATAGTCCGCTAGACAGAGTGTGAGAAATACTGCAACCCTGCACTAGATATAGCTCCACAGGTGTCTGATAGACACAGCTGAAAAAGGCTTCCCAAGCCAGGAGCTCTTTTCTGGAGCCTCAGTGGAGTTCCTCCAAACAGCCACCCACTCCAATGGAATCCCATACTGTATCAAAAGCAAGTCAAATTTTTTTACACCATATGGAGTATGATAATAAATGTCCTACCTGCAGCGATAGTCACAAACGTGACCAAACAGCAACTGCCAGCTCCATTAACTACCTTAATCCTTTAATTTGTGTAATATATCAAAATGTCACTATGAATAGAGCACACACTATATGCTGATACCAGCATATGCTGCCTCAGCAGCATTTCTATGTTTAAATTTATAGACACTATGGCAGACTGTAATGCTGATACCAGCATATGCTGCCTCAGCAGCAATTCTATTTAACATGTTTTAGGCGCTTTGCCAGACTATAAAGCTGAACCAGCATATGCTGCCTCAGCAGCATTTCTATGTTTAATATCTATATAGGCGCTATGGCAGCCATTCGCTGCCCTGGCCGCAGATAACACCGGTTGCTGTAAACTTAGCAGCGATACGAAATGTAGCCGCTATATTAATACACTGTCTGCTGCTATTTTTAGCAGCGAGCTCCCAAGCCGTACCGGCAGCCCCAACTCCTAATGGAGTTCCATGGTGGCTAAAATCCAGCCGGCAATAATGAAACCGAGTTCCTCTGGAGCTTCCACGGCAGCCTCCAATAAATCGGCCACCTGCTCCCGTACGGAGCTTCAATGGCGGCAGCCGCCAAAATGGCCGCCTCCATCAGCTACTCTGAGACCGCTGTCACAGTGGCCCGCTGAAAGTAAAATTCACTTACCTGCCAGAGTAGTTGCGACCCGCCGCATGCATTCTCGCGAATTGACGCGCATGTGGACTGGCGGGCTCTTCACGTAGTCACTCACGTGACTTCGAAATAAAATGTTTAGTTTACAGATACAGCGTTCAGCGTACAAATACAGGCCTTCGGCCCAAGTTTGCCGATGACCAGCAATCACACCGACACACTAGGGACAATTAATAGCAGCCAATTAACTACAAACCTGTATGTCTTTGGAATGTGGGGAAAAACCGGAGCACCTGAAGAATACCCACATGGTCACACAGAGAATGTACAAACTTCATACAGATTGAACCAGGGCCTCTGGTGCTGTAAAGCAGCAACTCTACCGCTGCACCACTGTGTCACTCAAGAAAATCAACACTTCATCCATCTGATTTGGATCGAAATCTAATTTAAAGGTTTGCAATTAAGTATAAACCAATCTCGACAAATCCACAATATTTAGCATCATGCAGTTTCAAAACATAAACTGTTTCCCTTGCCACAGACAATGCCTAACATTCACATTATTTTATGATCTGAGTGCCTGTTACCAGACCATCTTCTGTTTGAGACAATACAGCTGTATACATACCACTCACCACATACCTGGTGCATATGAACTGCTTGGATTTCCCCAGGCCTCCTGCATGGCATCAGTAATAGTCTGCATTACCTCACTCTCCATAGGTGTGGTTGCATTATAATCCATGTAAATGCTGCTTTGAATGCAAAAAATATTTTAACTGTTCCACATCTTCAACCCACGCCCTAATCGTTCACGTTGTGGCAAAAATAAAATACTGATCATACCTAAGACTTATTATGATGCAAGGAAAATTACAGATAAAATGGCTGGTTGGCACCATGACATGATTGCTGTCTTTTACCTCTGTAGACTGGGTCCAAATCTATCCCAGACTGAGGTGTTAAAGCTCTCTTTCTTAAAATATGAAAATGTGGATTATTTTCACGGGCTAGCAATTCATACAGTGCATTCAGAAAGTATTTGGACCCCTTTACTTTTTCCACATTTTGTTACGTTACAGCCTTATTTTAAAATTGATTAAATTACTTGTTTTTATCATCAATCGACACATAATTCCACAGAATGAAAAACGAAAACAGGTGTTTATAAATTTTTGCAAAGTAATTAAAAATAAATAACTGAAATATCACATTGACATAAGTATTCAGACCCTTTGCTATGACACTCAAAATTGAGCTTAGGTTCATCCTGCTTCCATTGATTATCCTTGAGATGTTTCTACAACTTGATTAGAGTCCACCAGTCGTAAATTAAATTGATTGGACATGATTTGGAATGGCACACACCTGTCTATATAACGTCCCACAGTTGGCAGCGCATGTCAGAGCAAAAACCAAGCCATGAAGATGAAGGAATTACCTGTAGACAGGATGCTACACAGCTTCTTTCCACAGGCAATAAGACTGGTTAACGGACTGTGTCCCCTCCCAACATACACCAACACCAACATACATCAGGAGGTGCAACTCCAGAGCCAATAAGATCATGGTAGACTCCTTCCACCCCTGCAACGGACTGTTCCAGCTACTACGTTCAGGCAAACGCCTCCGTTGCCATGCTGTGAGAATGGAGAGGTTGAGAAGGAGTTTCTTCCCAGAGGCTATTAGGACTGTAAACTCCTATCTCACCAGGGACTAACTTTACTGTACCACGCTACTGCTTTTTTTTTTTTTAAATGTTAATTGCTGTGTTTTTTTTCCCTTTTTCCTTCCGCCAATATTTAATATGTAAAAGAATATGTGAATCTGTTCCATTCTGTTTGTAGTTTATTTGGTTGTTTGTTTGTTTGTCTTTTTGCACAAATTCCGCGAGCATTGCCACTTTTCATTTCACTGCACATCTCGTATGTGTATGTGACGAATAAACATGACTTGACTTGAGTTGGTTTGATCTAACCTCGCCCATACTTTGACAGCTAGGCACCTGTCAAAGCAAAGCCCCTGTTCGGTCTGAATATCTGTTTTTATTTCAATTTTCAGGCCTATTTTAGATATGTTAATATTAATTTTAAAGCTATATGTATTTATTCTGTTTTTATTAACTGCACTGCCGGATACTGATTGGGAAACAATTTTTCGTTTCTTCTGTGTATGTTAGACATTAAAGTAAATATTGAATACTGAATACTGAATAGACCTCCAAGACAGGACTGTGTCGAGACACAGATGTGGGGAAGGGTATAAAACAATTTCTGCAGCATTGCAGGTCCTGAAAAACACAGTGGCCTTCGTCATTCTTAAATGTAAGAACTTTGGAACCACCAGGACTCTTCATAGAGCTGGCCTCCCGGCCAAACTGAGCAATCGGGGAAAAGGGCCTTGGTCAGGGAGGTGACCAAGAACCCGATGGCCATTCTGACAGCTCCAGAGTTCCTCTGTGGAGATGGGAGAACCTTACGGAAGGACAACTATATCTGCGGCGCTCCACCAGTCAGGTCTTTGTGCTGGAGCAGCCGGATGGAAGCAACTCAAATTTTTAGGGCATTGGAACCAGTTCTGGGGGAGGTGGGACCAGTACAAACAGGACGGTCTGCACCTGGAATGGAATGGAACCAATGTCCTTGGGGGGGTGTTTGCTACTGCTGTCGGGGAGGATTTAAACTAATGTGGCAAGGGGATGGGTACAAGAGCAGAGGGGCAGGGGGGTGTAAAATGAAGGTAGAAGCAATAGGTAGCAAGGTGAAAAGTAAAAGTGGCAGGCAGACAAAACCAGGGCAAAAATCAAAAAGGGCCACTTTTCAACATAATTGTATAAGGGGTAAGAGCGTTGTAAAAACAAGCCTGAAGGCTTTGTGTCTCAATGCAAGGAGTATTCGTAATAAGGTGGATGAGTTGAACGTGCAGATAGCCATTAATGATTATGATATAGTTGGGATCACGGAGACATGGCTCCAGGGTGACCAAGGCTGGGAGCTGAACATCCCGGGATATTCAATATTCAGGAGGGATAGAGAGAAAGGAAAAGGAGGTGGGGTAGTGTTGCTGGTTAGAGAGGAGATTAACGCAATGGAAAGGAAGGACATTAGTTTGGAGGATGTGGAATCGGTATGGGTAGAGCTGCGAAACAATAAGGGGCAGAAAACGCTGGTGGGTGTTGCCCTAGCCACTAATTGGGTGAGAGGGGATAAGGGGAATATCTTCGGTACGCATGCAAGCTGCCTCAGAGACTTTCAGAGCTTCTACTTTCATAAAGCTTCAGCACACAGTCTTTTAATGAATATTTTCTTTATTGTAGATATAAAACAGTAAGATACATCCAAGGTTTTCCGACTTGTTCCAGCAATCTTCTTCGAACTCCAGCGCATTGCTTCAGATACTAGAAAACTCCTCGTGTCTCCTTCTTCACATGAGGCTTGACATGCTTGACATGGCTTGACATGTCGCTTGACATGGTCGAAGGATAAACCTTCTCCCTCTCCTGTCCAAAACGAATCACCAACTAAACTAACACGCAAGCAGTTAAGCTGCATAAACACGCCCCAAGACACGTCATAAAATCCCACCCACATTATAACGGGCTGGCTAAAATTTAAAGGAACATGCCATCCACAATGACATGCAAAATAGGCCAAATGGCCACTACATACCGGCCCCTAATTGTTCCGAATACATAATGAGGCAATTACCAAATAACATCAAAAAAGTGGCCATTAAGGCTTAACATACATCAAAATCAAAATATCAGGGAATAAAACCCTGTGGCTCCCTCGTCAGGAAATCAAACCGCGATCTCCCGCGTGCTAGGCGTGGATACTAACCACTATACTAATGAGGAAAAAATAGCATGCACTATATATCTGCAATCACAATTCTTTCTCGACTCTTCCATCTTCGCTTTCGCCTTCTAGAAGCAAGCACAACTTAGTTATTGGTCTTATTAAAACATTGTTTTTTGTTTTCAGTCGCACTATACGTACCAAACCCTGAACATCAGGCATGATTTCCAGTATTCTACCCATTAACCAAGAACCTCTAGATGCTGTAGAGTCAGCCACCAACACAATGTCGCCTGGAACAAAGTTCCTTTTAATCCTTAGCCATCGTTGTCGTTCTTGGATTAAAGGCAAATACTCTTGTATCCATCTCCTCCAAAAAAGATTTGCCATATATTGTACTTGCTTCCATCTACGTCTCATATACAAATCTTCTTTTACAAAAAGCCCAGGTGGAAGTGTTGGAATGTTTTTCATCAGATGAATATGTTTTGGTGTGAATACTTCCAGGTCATTAGGATCATCAGAACCTTTCGTAATAGGTCGATCGTTTAAAATCGCCTCAATTTCACAAAACAGTGTCTGTAACCCTTCATCATCCAAAACTTGTTGTTTCAGAACGGAGCGCAGCACATTTCGTACCATACGAATTAATCGTTCCCAAATACCGCCATGATGGGAACCCATTGGAGGATTAAAGTTCCATTTTATGCCTTGTTGAAGCATAGTATATTGGATTTTATCCTGATTTAAGTCTTTGAGTGCTTTTTTTAGTTCCCTATCCGCTCCAACGAAATTCGAACCATTATCCGATCTTAACGAAGTAACTTGACCCCGTCGACAAATAAATCTCCTTAATGCCTGAATACATGAGTCCGTGTCGAGTGTAGATGCAACTTCAAGATGTACCGCTCTACTCGCCATACAAGTGAAGATCACACCATATCTTTTCACAAGGCTACGTCCTCTCTTAACTTCCATAGGACCAAAATAATCCACCCCCACATCTGTGAATGGAGGTTTGTCTGGAGTGATCCTCTCCAAAGGCAAGTCTGCCATCTTCTGTATACCAAGTTTCCCACGCTCTCGCGTGCATATGATGCAATTTTTTATTATCTTTCTTGCTGCTGAATTAGCCTTGGTAACCCAATATTTTTTACGAAGTTGGGATAGCATGTAATTTCTTCCTCCATGCCCAATTTGTTCATGAATATGCCGTAATAATAATGTTGTTATGTAAAAATCCTTAGCGAGAATGATAGGACGTTTCCTTTCTTCAGGCATTGCCAATCTGTTTAGGCGTCCACCCATCCGCAGAAGATCTCCTTCCCAAATTGGGTCGAGCTTATACAATTGACTACTTCTTTTTACCCCTTCTCCACCAGCTTGCAATGTTAATATCTCTTCTTTGTATTTCTGCCTTTGACAGAAAGAAATGATCGCATTTTCTGCTTTGAGGAGATCATCAAGACATAGGCACTGTTGGCTAGGTGAAGCTTCAAAAACTTGCGTCTGGAATTTGATTTCCTTTTCCCTTTCCGCAGGATTCTTCTCCAAGATACTTTCTGTTATTTGTTTCTTTTCCCGAATTTTCATCAACAATCTTGTTTTTATTTTAAGAAACCAGGCTACCGATGTTCTCAATTTATTCCATGATGAAAAGTGGGTAATTAAACTATTCACGGTGTCATATGAGTTTTTTTTTCAATCACATTCACCGAAATGTTTTGTTTAATTTCCGGATCTGTTGTAGAGATTTCAAATCCGAGTTCAAGCTTTGGCCATTCTCTACTTGGCTTACTAAGAAACTTTGGCCCATTGATCCATCTCTTGTTATTAAGAAAGCAATTTGCTGTTTGTCCCCTAGAGGCTTCATCCGCAGGATTTTCCTTTGTATTAACATATCTCCATTGAGAAACATTAGTAGCTCCTAGTACAAAGGAAACTCTATTTGCAACAAATGTCATAAAACGTTTGCTTTCATTGTTAATGTATTTCAAAACCGTAGTACTATCGGTCCAGAAGGTAGATTCTTCCAGTTGAAATTGCAGTTCCTTTTTCAGCATTATGTCAATTTTCACAGCTAAGACTGCTGCTGTAAGTTCCATTCTGGGAATCGTCATTTGCTTCAATGGTGCTACTCTGGCTTTTCCCATTACGAATGCAACATGCACTCTTTTGTTTACATTTTGTAGTCTTAAGTATGAAACAGTCCCATAACCACTTTCGCTGGCATCCGAAAAGTGATGCAGTTGCGCATTTCCGATATTACCAATGGTTTTAGGCTTTATACACCGATCTACCTTAAACGTTGACATTTTTTGGAGGTCTTTTAACCATTCTGTCCAACTGTGCGAGGATGTTTGAGTTATACTCTCATCCCAACCAAGTTTTTTTCAACACAGATTCTGTAAAATTAACTTGGCTAGCAGTGTAAATGGTGCCAGAAATCCCAAAGGATCATATACTGAACCAATCACAGATAAGATACCCCTTCTTGTGCATGGTCGTTCCTGAATTGACAATTTAAACTTAAACACATCCGTTTCCACACACCAGTGCAGTCCCAGTGCCCTTTCCATTGGCAAGTTGTCTTTGTCTAAATCCATCACCTTGGTTTCTTCGGCTCTGTCATCTGGTGGAATGCTTTCCAAAACAGCACGACTGTTGCTGACCCACTTGGTAAGTACAAATCCTCCCTTATTGCAGAGAGAGGTTAGGTGCTTCACTATTTGAATTGCCTCTAACTCGGTAGATACGGATTTTAGGCAATCGTCCACATAAAAATTATTTTTCAAAGTGGAAATTACCTCCTCTGGGAAATAATCTTTATTATCCTCTGCGGTTTTCCTCAAAGCGAAATTCGCACAACTTGGAGATGACACTGCTCCGAAAAGATGTACTTTCATTCGGTAATCAACAAGGTCTTGCTGCACATCCCCTTCAGGCCACCATAAGAATCGCAGATAATCAATATGTTTACCAGTTACTTTCACTTGATAAAACATTGCTCTGATATCAGCCATCAAAGCTATCGGTTCTTGCCTAAATTTGATGAGAACTCCAAGGAGCGAGTTAGTAAGGTCTGGACCTTGCAGTAATTCACTGTTAAGTGATGTCCCTTTAAAGACTGCCGCGCAGTCAAAGACCACCCTCAATGTCCCTTTCTTCGAGTGGTACACCCCATGGTGCGGAATATACCAGATCTCTCCATCATCTCGATATAGTTGATTCATTGGTATCCTTTCAGCATAATCATTATTAATCATATTCTGTAAGAAGGATGTATATTCCTCTTGGAATTTCGTGTTCTTAACAAATTTACGTTTCAAACCATGAATACGCTGTTCAGCCATATAGCGATTATTTGGTAAATTAACACTTTCCTTCTTGAAAGGTAAATCCAAACAATAATGTCCATTTTTCATCTTAACTGAATGGTTCATAATATCTAAGAATTTCAATTCTTCTCTAGACATTTCTTCATGTTCTTGGCTGGTACTTTCATTGAAGTCATGATTATATTGCTTCATTAACAGCTTTTCCAATTTACCTGTAGATATTTGGTTAACAGCAACAGCACGGCAATTCATTTTGCTGGTGCTTTCCTTATTCTTACCCAAGGAGCCATAAATAACCCATCCTAGTAGGGTCTTCATAGCATACGGTCCATCCCCTTGGCTCCTAATTATCTGTACAGGTTCTAATGCTCTCAGGGCATTCGTTCCAATAAGTAAGTCAATATCAGAATTTATCTTTGTTATTTTGACTTCTTTCAGGTAAGGCCATTGCTGTAAGTCTTCACATCTGGGTACATTTTGACGACCAACAGGCATTGTTTCATGTGTGAAAACCTCTGAAATTGGAATAAAATTATCTTCATCCAAACTGGATATCTCCATATTTGTTATATAATAACTCTGGTAATCCTTTTCTTTATTCATGGTACGCATTTGAATTTTAACTTTCTCTCCAGTAATGTCCAACCTTCTCATCAAATTCTCTGTGCAAAAAGTAGCTGAACTCCCATGATCCAGAAATGCATATGTTTGCAACACTACATTAGTTTCCCTATTTCTCACTTGTACTGGTAAAATAGAGAAAATGCATGCTTTCTCTCCGGCCCCAATATGTGCAGTTACTTGAGGCGAGGTGATAGCATTAACATCCGCTGACTCCTTTTTCTGCTCAGTATGATCTGGCTCTTTCTTTACAGTATGAAGCACATCAGGATGATTCTGCTTACATTTGTCACAAATTATTGGACACTTACAGTCTTTTACCATGTGCCCCTTCTTTAAACATCCATAGCAGATTCCATTCCTTTTTAAAAAGTCCATCTTTTTTTCATATTTCTTTTCCTTAAATTTACGACACCATCTTATGGTGTGACCTACTTCATCACAAAATGGACAGAATTCATTCTTTCTGGTCGGTGCATCCTCTTTGGCACCACCCAACACCTTCTCAGGTATTATATTGGTAGCAAAATTGCTTTTCTTAGGCCCTGTCTTTTGTTTAGTTTTGACATAGGTAGAACCCTTATAAATTGCAAGTGGCTTGGCTTCTTCAATAATCCCGCTGCATGAATCTGACATGTACCGTACTTCTCTTTCTAAATATTCCACCAGGTCTGGTAGCCTGGCTACTTGTTTGCTCTTATCACGTATTTCACCTGCCCTATCTCTCCACTTTTCTCTCATTCTTCTGGGCAACTTGCTAATGATGATTCTCATATTACTTGAAAGATTAATTTCCTCCATATAGCCAAGATTTTTCATCGAGCTGCAACATCTTCTCAGAAATATTGCATATTCACTCAATTTATCCACATCTTCTGGCTTGATTTCTTTCCAATCATGGGCCTTTTCAATGTATGCATTCGCAATCCTCTGTTCATCACCAAAACGTTCCTTCAATAATCTTCTCGCCTTTTTATAGCCCTGGTTGTCTGGCTCCATCTGACAACTTTCCACAAGCACCTTCACCCTTCCTTGTGTGTACTTCACCAGAAACCGTAAGCGCTCTTTTTCATCCTTAACTTTCTTCTCTAATACCTCTTCCAGTGCCCTCACGAAAGTTTCATATTCTAAAGGATCTCCAGCATACGTAGGAATTTCAACTGGTGGCAAAATGAGAGACGTATTTTGTCGAGCTATAATCTCGTTGAATTCAGATTGCTTATTCAGCAGTGCCAATAGACCAACCTGATTCCCTTCTCCTTGGTCCACTGGTCCTTCTCGAGTTTGTACGGATGTTCTTATAGTAGCTAGTTTCGGTCTAGCACCCATTTGCTGAGCTGAAGGTTCACTCAACCTATTTAGGTTTTCCAATCCAAGGTATCCTGTGGACTTTGACCGTGGAATCGATTCAACTGCCAATTCACTCTGAGCAGTTTTGGCTCTCTGTCTAGAGCTTATCGCCTTTGATGATCTAGAGCTGCATCTAGACCCTTCACTTTCCAGTATGTCCCTTCTGGCTTTAGCCACCTTCAACTTTGTATCTAATTCCAGTTGTTCCTGACATCGCGCCATCTCTCCATGCTGTCGGGCCATCTCTTCATGCTGTCTGGCCATCTGTTCTCTTCATGCTCTTCTTCCTGTGGCTTTGCCATCATCTTGCTGTCGGGCCATCTCATGTTTTTTTTTCATAGCATCCGCTTCTATTGAGAGCGCTGCTAACTCAGCCTTTGCTCCCAAACGAGCAGAAGCCCTCGAAACCGAACTGGCTGAGCTACCAGATTTACGGCCTGATCTTTGTGAAGATACATTTGAGATACTATCTCCCGGTTCTATTTCATCACCTTCTTCTTCATGCTTAGTATCTTCTTTTCTGCTACCTTTACTTTTGCTAACTTGCTCTAACCATCCTTCTACAACTTCTTTGGATTCATCATAATACTCCGTATTTTCGGAATCCCACTTAAAATGTCTTTCACGCTCCTCTTGAGAACGCTCTGCCTCCAGCAGTATGTCCTGCTTCTCTTTCAGCTCATGGTTAAGGCTACTTATCAGGCGTAATTTCTCTTCCACCTTGTCCTGGTTCTCTTCTGATTCCATGAGTGTCTTCACACTTTCAAACAGCCTTCTAATCTTCTTCCCCAACTTGTTCCTATCCAATTCAGCCTCCTTGAGAACATGACTTCGACCTTTCTCAGTGAGTTTAAGTTGTCTGGCTGGTCTTTCTTCACCACCATGTGGCTCTTCTGGCATAGCTCTGCTCTCATCTTCCTTCATGATTTAAAAGAGGTCTTGGCAGATTGCCAAGTCTTTAAATTAGTCGAAAAAAGTCTCTGCTTCTGAGTGACTTTGTTATTATCAACAATTTCTTCCAAAACTAAAACATACTGATAATGTAGAGAACCTCTCTCTAATTCCAGGTGCAAAATAAATGATGCTAATTCCAATGGAATGCTCCTTTATCTCTTTGATTCAAAACAATCCAAGGTCGGTCTGCCTTTCCCAGACACGCTGGAGAAAACAGTCTGTTGAGCTCTGTTACAGAATTCTTTCAATTAAAACCGTAATTTTAATTCAAAAGGTAATAATCAATTCGTACTCACAATCCAGTGATACGTCTTCAGATGCGTTCCGATGCTGTTGATAGACCTCAAGGCTCTTCCTGGCCGAGATCTTCTTCAGTTCCACGATTGGAACCAATCTTCTTTGGCTGCACCTCTCCTAGGTCTTAGCCTTCGTCCTGCTCTGGCCGCACCTCTCCTAGGTCTTAGCCTTCGCACTTCGATCTTCTGTCCCTATCTCAGGGACTGGTATTTACCCCCGTCGGAGGTTCGCTTTTACTTATCTTCTTCTGTCCCAATCTCTGGGACTGGCAATTACCCCCTGCCGGAGGTATCCTTCGACTTAATGTAGCGGCAGATTTTTCAGATCTTTCAGGAAATTAACTCCCTAGCCACTAATTGGGTGAGAGGGGATAAGGGGAATATCTTCGGTACGCATGCAAGCTGCCTCAGAGACTTTCAGAGCTTCTACTTTCATAAAGCTTCAGCACACAGTCTTTTAATGAATATTTTCTTTATTGTAGATATAAAAGTAAGATACATCCAAGGTTTTCCGACTTGTTCCAGCAATCTTCTTCGAACTCCAGCGCATTGCTTCAGATACTAGAAAACTCCTCGTGTCTTCTTCTTCACATGAGGCTTGACATGCTTGACATGGCTCGACATGACATGGTCGAAGGATAAACCTTCTCCCTCTCCTGTCCAAAACGAATTCTCAACTAAACTAACACGCAAGCAGTTAAGCTGCATAAACATGTCAACAAAATAGAGAGAGTACAGAGGAGATTTACTACAATGTTGCCTGGGTTTCAGCAACTAAATTACAGAGAAAGGTTGAATAAGTTAGGTCTTTATTCTCTGGAGCACAGAAGGTTAAGGGGGGACTTGATAGAGGTCTTTAAAATGATGAGAGGGATAGACAGAGTTGACGTGGACAAGCTTTTCCCATTGAGAGTAGGGAAGATTCAAACAAGAGGACATGACTTCAGAATTAAGGGACAGAAGTTTAGGGGTAACATGAGGAGGAAATTCTTTACTCAGAGAGTGGTAGCTGTGTGGAATGAGCTTCCAGTGGAAGTGGTGGAGGCAGGTTCGATTTTATCATTTAAAAATAAATTGGATAGGTATATGGATGGGAAAGGAATGGAGGGTTATGGTCTGAGTGCAGGTAGATGGGACTAGGGGAAAATAATTGTTCGGCACGGACTTGTAAGGCCGAGATGGCATGTTTCCGTGCTGTAATTGTTATATGGTTATATGGTTATAAGAGATTACTCCCTCTAGCTGGTAAATGGACAGCATGGTTAAGGGTGAATGTCTTTGTCCGCATGCAAGCCCACCATCAGAGACCTTCAGAGCTTCTTCACAGATAAGTCTTCCAAAACACAGTCTTTTGATTAGTAAATTCTTTATTGTTGATGAAAAACATTACGATACATCCAAACTTCTTCCGACCTGTTACTATAATCTTCATCGAACTCCAGCTTATCACATTAAACGATAAAAAAATCCTCGTGTCTCCATTACACTTCGCATGGTTGAAGGGTAAACCTTCTCCATGCTGGTTCCAAACTAAACTAAAAACTAAACTTTTGTGCAAGATACATAGCCCCAAACATGCCCTAAAATATGTCATAAATCCCACCCACAATATAACGGACTGTTTAAAATTTAAAGACACATGCCATCATTAATGACACGCAAAACAAGCCAAATGGTCACTACACACTTTTAGACATACTAAAAACAAGGACATCAGGACATAAATCACCATAAACTATGATTCAATTGAATGACATCTCTGTATGCAGTTGGACAATACAACTGGAAAAAATGTTCAATTAAAGATCCACTTCCAGCAACGATTTGCTTTTTATCTTTTCTATTCATAGAATTCCAGACATGTGCTCCATACGTTGCTGAGAATTTCCGCTCTATATCCTTCTTTTTCCAAGAAGAGTAGTACTTCTTCCAATCTTGAAATGTGATTGGGTAGAACCGTTTTGTGATCCATATAGAGATGCCGTTGCATTCTTTGCCAATGAAGGGAGCTAGATTATTCGTCTGACACCATCTCTTCAGCACACGGGTAAGCAGTTGAGGGCCTTGATGACCCCAAATATGTCCAATGTAATTGGCCACAAAATCTTCCATGCAATTCCATAAAACAGGATGATGCCTATGTGAGAAACCTATAGCCCCATTACTGACAGTTTTAAAATGCTGAGGGCATGTAAAGTTAGCAAACGGTATTGGCCTCATTGATATAATATCAGTATCCAGGTAGATGCCCCCATATTTCCACAGCAGTGCTAATCTGCAGCCATCAGAAAACACATGGGTCCAAAACTTCTCCTTTTCTGGATTTACCTATGGGATAATGGACAAAAAAATTTCAATTCATTATCTTAATTTCCTTTCTTTCTAAACATGCAGTCGTTCTTTCTGCATTATTTTTGTCTCTTCCTCGTGACACAATCCTTTATCAGTGAAATAATTGAATATAGAAGTTGGGATGTTATGTGCAATTGTACATTACATTGGTGGCACACCTCTTAGTGTATTGTGTTCTGTTCTGATCACCCAGGGATAGGGAATGATGTTGTTGAACTAGTTGGGCAGGTTAGGACTGTATTCCTTGGACAACAGGAGACTGGGGGATAATCTCATAGAGCTATGTCAAATCAGTGGAATAGATAGGGTGAATGAACATAATCTGAAAATGTATGAAAAGAGGCATAAGTTATGGCAGAATATTTAATAGGAACCAGAGACTCAATTTTTTCTAACTGGGTGGTGGCTACATGGAACGAGCTGCCAAAGGAACTAGTTGAGGCAGCTTCAATAACACAATTTCAAAGTCAGACACAAAATGCTGGAGTAACTCAGCGGGACAGCCAACATGCCTGGAGAGAAGGAATGGGTGACGTTTCAGGTCGAGACCCTTCTTCAAACTCAAAGACATTGTTCAGGCACATGAACAGGAAAGGTTTAGAGAGATACGGGGTGTGATAATGGAATAAATTATGTGGGAGGTAAAGGGAGCATGTTATATAAAATGTCTCCATGTCGTATTTCCGTCCGCATTGCGGCCGACCATCGTGGAGTTGGCGACCTCTTGTTTCAGATTCGGATTCAGATTCAGATTCAGATTCAATTTTAATTGTCATTGTCAGTGTACAGTACAGAGACAACGAAATGCACTTAGCATCTCCCTTGAAGAGCGACATAGCAAACGATTTGAATAAAAAAAATATATAATAAGTGTCCGGGGGGGGGGGGGGGTGGTGATTGGCAGTCACCGAGGTACGTTGTTTAGTAGAGTGACAGCCGCCGGAAAGAAGCTGTTCCTCGACCTGCTGGTTCGGCAATGGAGAGACCTGTAGCGCCTCCCGGATGGTAGGAGGGTAAACAGTCCATGGTTGGGGTGAGAGCAGTCCTTGGCGATGCTGAGCGCCCTCCGCAGACAGCGCTTGCTTTGGACAGACTCAATGGAGGGGAGCGTGGAACCGGTGATGCGTTGGGCAATTTTCACCACCCTCTGCAATGCCTTCCGGTCGGAGACAGAGCAGTTGCCATACCATACTGTGATGCAGTTGGTAAGGATGCTCTCGATGGTGCAGCGGTAGAAGTTCACCAGGATCTGAGGAGACAGATGGACCTTCTTCAGTCTCCTCAGGAAGAAGAGACGCTGATGAGCCTTCTTGATCAGAGTAGAGGTATTGTGGGTCCAAGAGAGGTCATCGGAGATGTTGACTCCCAGGAACCTGAAGCTAGAAACACGTTCCACCTCCGTCCCGTTAATGTGGATGGGGGTGTGCGTGTTTGGGAGTTCTGGAGCTACAAAACAGCGTAGCTTGTGTAATCTAACATCTTGTAGCGGGCAATCCCTTTGCCAGGGGACGGCCTTCGGTGTTCCAACCTGTGGGAGCTGCGGACTTTAACATCGTGAAACCCTAATCAGGGACCGATTTTGGAAACTCGCCGCAGGAGTTTCGACCGTCCCGTTGTGGGAGCTTAGACCGCCACGACGTAGGAGCTCAATCGCTCTCGACAGCTTATCCAACCTCTCCATATAACTCAAACCTCTAGAACTGATAATTTCCTTAAAAATCTTCTTTGCACCCTTTGCAGTTTGTTATTTTGACTGAAATAATCCAATCCATACAACATAGTGGTCATTAATATCTATTTTAAACATTCAGCAAATTTCAGAGAGACTGGGTCAACTTACTCCCAGGAAGACATGCACACTCTTCCTATTATGTACATGTCCAAATGTATTTTAAGTGCTGTCAGAAGTTGCCTCAAGCACTTCCTCCAGCTCATTCCATAGACAGACTTTGTGGAAAATCAGGCCTCATGATCCTATTGTGTGCATTCACCTGATCCATGTCCCTAGCAACATTAGATACATCTATAAGATCACCCCTCAGTCTCAGCTTCAAGAACAAATTCCTACCCTGTCCAACATCTTCCTATAATTTAGTCCTTGTTTCCTGGTTAATATCATGGTAAAGCTTTTCTTCACACAATCAAACTTAATGGAATCTTTCCTGGGTGATCAAAACAAACACAAAACTCCAGCGCCTCACCAACTTCTTGTGCAACTGCAGCATCATCAACATCCTATACCTAATGTTTTCACTAATGTAGGCCAGCATGTCTCATTGTTATCACCTCCCCACAGCCAAGAATTGATCATTGGGGACTCCACTTTTGCTTCGTCATTGGTGCCGCCTCAGATTTGTTTTAAACCTTTTCATACCCCTAGTTACTCTCTCCCCAACGCTCAGTCTGAAGAAGTGTCTCGACCTAAAATGTCACTTATTCTCTTTCTCCAGCGATGTTGCCTGCCCAGCTGAGTTACTCCAGCATTTTGTGTATATCTTTATGTCTAAAACTTTCTTCACCACCCTGTCCAATTATAATGTTAGTTTCAGTGAAATATGTACTTGTACTCCTATCTCCCTCTATTCTACAGCCTTCCCCAGGGCCCTAAAATTCACTGAGAAAATCCTAAAATGACCCAAAATGTAACACATCACACTTTCTTCTTATTGGTTACCTTTCGATGCCAGAATTTCAACGAAGTATCATCAAACAGTTCGTTAGCGTTTAAAGGTAGAAGAACAACATTCTTCATTGAGGAGAGGAACGGGATGAATCTGTACTTAGGCTTTGGATATTGGCTCAAGTTGCCACTGAACCCCTTCATGAAGAAATAGATTGGTTTATCTGGGTTTTGACGAGCAGTAGACTCCACTGAGCACATCACCAATGGCTTCAGCTCCACCTTGTCTGTTGTTTCCACAAACATAATCCCAGGATTCAGGAGTGGACGAGGATCATCCATGGTAGCTTCATCTTCCACTTGTGACATTCTTACCATGTTCTTTTGAACATTTTGTTGTGTTTGCAAATGCCAACTTACATACAGCAGAACACTAGCTCCATTAATGACGATAACGATAAATATCTGACGAATGGGAATCATGGTGTGGCAATGAGGTGTTTCTCCAATGGATCCTGTGAATTAATAAATCAAAAAGTATTATTCCCTGAGCGTGGAAGAGCCTGAACTCTTTGGAATCAATACTAAAATAGGTCCTGATGGCTATATCGGGAGAGATTCATTACTGACAACAACAGCAGATAGCAGTGTTGGGAACTCTGTTGGGGATTAACAGCACCCGATCGACCATCCAGAATTTAATACCTTCTGCCTCACCCTCTCTTTGTTTGACTTAGCTCACCCCAGCATCAGAGATGTTGTGGTCGCAAGTCCTGCCTGTGAATCTTGGGGAGGCGGGTAGACATGAGCTGTGCACATTGAGGGTGGGCGGCGGAGGTAGGATTGCCTGAGGATGAAAGATCAGTGATAAAGGCATTCGATTTTTGGATGGAGGGAGAGATGAGGTTTTTTTTTGGCAGCTGGCATTGAAACAATACAGTTCCTTGTCTGAAGAAGGGTCTTACATGAAATGTCACCCATTCCTTCTGTGCCGAAATGCCTGCTGAGTTACTCCAGCATTTCGTGTCTACATTAAATGAAAAACAATGCTGGAAGTAATTTTAATAGGACAGGCTGCAATATTTTCAATCAATAACATTTCATCAGATTTCTCAACATCCTTGTCAGACAGGTTTGTGAGCTTTAATTCTGCCACAACATGAACCTTGTTGCTGAAGGGTGGAGGTCTGTGGTGAGTGTGTGCCTCATGGATCAGTACTGGTGTGGCGGCTCCTAAGGGTCGTGCCATCATACTGCCGAACCCCTCGGCACAGGAGTGGTGCAGTCCGGAGGTGGCCCTCAGGCAGAGGGTTTAAAAGGCAGGGGTTTGGGTGCCATCTTCCTTTGGTTTCGTCTTCCCTTCAACCGGGAGGAATATAATAAAGGTGCTTCTCAAAAACACTGGACTTCGTGCCTCCTTTTTGAGACCCATGCACCACATTGGTGACCCCGACGTTCCATTGGCGTCATGATGGAGAGACGAGAAAGCCCTACCTCCTCACACGCCAGCCCGGCCCGGGCTCTAGACGCAGTCGCCATTAAGCTGCCCAACTTCTGGACCACCCGGCTGCTCATCTGGTCCCATTGCTGTGAACCTATGAGGTGGTTGCATTTTGGGAAGTCAAACCTGGCCAGGAACTTCACAGTGAATGATAATGTATTTTAGTTGTGTTGTCAAGCAGAGAGAGTCTAGGAATACCAACACATAGTTCCCTGAAAGTCTTCCAGGTGAAATAGTTAAGGCAAATTCAATTAGAACATATAAAAGACAATTGAACAGGCTCATCAGGTTGGGAGAAGCACTCAAGCTTCACGTTCATAATGGGAACTGTGCAGGAAGAATATCCATGACCTCACTGGATTTGCCAATGATCCAAAAATCGGAATCCCTCCCCCTGAAGCTAATTGCATACCATCTGATGGCATAGTGGAAAACCAGCAAGGATCATGGATTGGGTCAGCAATAGCAAAACCAGGCATGGATCAAATCAGCAATAGTGATTGATCTACAACAGAAACATAGAAAAATAGGTACAGGGGTAGGGCATTTGGCCCTTCGAGCCAGCACCACCATTCAATATGATCATAGCTGATCATCTAAAATCAGTTCCTGTTCATTCCCCATATCCATTGATTCCTTCAACCCTGAGAGCTAAATCTAATTCTCTCTTGAAAACATTCAATGAATTGTTCTCCACTGCCTTCTGTGGCAGAGAATTCCACAAATTCACAACTCTCTGGGTGAAGAACTTTTTTCTCATCTTAGTCCTAAATGGCCTACCCCTTATTCTTGAACTGTGACCCATGGTTCTGGATTCCCCCAACATCAGGAACATTTTTCCTGTATCTAGCCTGCCCAATCCTTTAAGAATTTTAATATATTTTTTTACAAGAAATTGTTAATCACAGTGTTAGCGTGGTGACTTGGAAGAAATAGGAACTGAAATTAGGGTTGACTTTTCAGTGGAAGATTGAAAAGTATAGAGGATGATTCCTCAAACAACTTTTAAGATCTTAAAATTGTGCTTGAAATCTAGGTCATTAAAGCATTCATATCCATAATCATCCTGGTGGAAAGAAAAGAGATCTAAAAAGCCCCATGTTTTTAACTTGGCTTCAGCAGAACAGTATTTGTTACATTCAAGTTCATATTTGGTAGTAAAACCTGTCAGCGACCTTATATTCCCATAGAGCAAAATCAAAAGATATCAAACCATTGAAATCTTATTTAAAACGCGAGAAGTTACTATAAAAGGAAACAATTCATGCAGAATATTCTATTCAGATGGTGATATTATATTGGATGCCTAATGTTTAGTTGAAATTCTAGATATGACTTAAAAATCAGATAGGTAGAATGCTGGAATAACTCAGCAGGTTAGGCAGCATCTCTGGAGTACATTGCTATGTGACATACCGTGTAGGGACCTTTCTTCAGCCTACACTTCGTGTTCCTTTGGATAAATTGTTTTGATGCAATCATACTTTTCTTGCAGAAAATTTTAATCACACTGGAGAACAGCACGAGTGTCGAGTGTGAACTGCAAATGATACAAGGGGGTCAAAACAAAACAAAAGGGGGAAAGCTGCAGGCGTGCAAGATATATAATGACAGAAGACAAACTGGTTATTAAAATTATAGTGTAGGAAGGAACTGCAGACATTGGTTTAAACCGAAGATAGACACAAAATGCTGGAGTAACGCAACGGGACAGGCAGCATCTCTGTCGTGAAGGAATGGGTGAGGTTTCGGGTTGAGATGCTTCTTCAAACCCTTCCTCAGACGAACCATTCTTCAGACTCTCAAAAAGGGTCTCGAGCCAAAATGCCACCCATTCCTTCCCTCCAGAGATGCTGCATGTCCCACTGAGTTACTCCAGCATTTTATGTCTATCTTTAATTAAAATGATAGCACAGATCCAAATTTTGTTGATTGATTATCTCGGTTGCTTAGTGAAATCAAGGATACAGGATAGAACATTCATAAACTACCAAGGCATGTTGTGAGCAGAAGAGAGACACAAAATGCTGGAGTAACTCAGTGGGTCAGGCAGCAAAAGAAATAGGCGATATTTCAGGTCAAGACCCTTCTTCAGACTGAGTGTCAGGGGAGAGGGAAACGAGGTATGCAAAGGTGCTGAATAAATCAGAGCCGGCACTTGTAACCCAGTTACAGTGGAGACCACATTGGTACAGTGTTGGCTGTGGAAGAGGAGAGATAACAAAGGGATATGAACAGTGAAACTAGCAGGACAACTAGGGTGGGAGAGGGACAGAGAGAGAGGGAATTTAAGGATCACTTGAAATTAGAAAAAAAAAAATTCTGCCCAAGACAGAAAGCTCAGTATGGGAATGGGGCGTTAAATGATTAGCAACTGGAGGATTTCTAGAAATTCCATTGTTATATTTTTCCACAGTTCACTTTCCATTTGAAGATATCAACAGAACCCGAAAACATGGGAAATTAAACACTTTTTTCCAAGATAAGAACCAAAGTACAGTATAATTCCAAACTAAATATGTTTAAGAGCTTTGTCACTCACCTGTTTTAAACTGGCAGTATCAGTGAAGACGTTTCATGAGACTGTGTTCAGTTGTTTAATTTCCATTTGATATCTTCAGTTTATGTTTGCGTAACATAATTTACATAATGGATGTGGTCAAAGAGAGATTTGATAATTTATGGATGTGACACAAAGAGCGGTTTGATAGAAACCATATAGTAACATGACAAAGAATGTATTGAAATGGAAGGAATTGTCAAATGCAGGAAGTAATTTTAATAGATCAGGTGGCTACATTCAGTCAATGAGGAAGGAGAGGTGAACATTTTGTGAGAGGAATAGTTTGAATAGATGTACGGAGTCTTGCGTAGATTAGGGAAATTGTGAACCAGAGGACATAGGTTTAAGGTGATGGGAGAAAGGTTTAATGGGAACCTGAGAGGTAACTTTTTCACACAAAGTGGGTGCTTGTAAAGAGCTGCCGGAGGACTTTAGAGAATTCTTCTTTAGTCTGGCTCTCACTGTTTTCTGTTCACATTTTCAGCAGCAATTGTCTAGTTAGTTAGTTCATTAAATATCTCTGAAAGCAAGAAAAATCCGGAGACCTCTGAAGATACTGTGAAGTTTTAGAAGCAGATTAAGGCCATTCGGCCTTTCAAGTCTACACCATTCAATGTGTCTGATCCATCCTTCCCTCTCAACCCCATTCTCCTGCATTCGCCCCATAAAACCTGCCACCCATGTACCCATGGCAGTTACGCTTGCTCAGCAGCAGAGACGGTGGCATCATTCATTCTCAAGATGATTTAATGTCCAGTTTTCCTTCATTTGAATTTCTTCTTCCATTTCCATTTCATATGGAAGCTTCAAAGTAGCCAGTGTGGTCTTGCCCACGTTCTCCACAAGTAGGGTGTCAGGGGATGACATCAGCTTCGGCAGTGACCATACCGACAATCGCACTTGGGTGAGTTCACATGGTTTATTTTATTTACAGTGGTAAAAAGGCCTGGGCCACATGGGGGCTCTGTCCCTCGTTGTCAGAGCGCATGTGCAGTGATGCTGACAATATCGGGCTTGTCCCAGCCGCTTAGTCCTGGTCTACAGGGGAGGAGGCGTGTCAACCTCAGGCTTCTTCGTTCAGTTCGCCCTTGTTTCGAGAGGATGTGCGGACGGTACAGGATTCTTCCTGGCAGCTCAGCGTTGGGCTAGAAGAGGCGATGCAGGTGGTCTCTGGATTATCCTGGTGGCTATTTGTTACATCTGTGTGTGTAAGCACAATCCCTCACTGTCTATGGGCAGGCAGATAGTCTGGCATTTTAGGCTTGCCCCAAGCCACTCAGTCTTAGCCTCAGGTAGAGGTGTTGGTGTCTCTCTCTTGTTTCCTCGCAGTACAGTATTGACCACATGGTGGCATTGGTGGTCTCAGGTCTCAGGTCTGTTGCTCAGTCTTTTTCAAAATTGCGACAGGGAATGCAAATACTCTTGTCTGCCCCACAGGCTGGAATGCCTGAGTTTTCATCGGGAGCAGGATGATGCTCCCAATCCCCTCAGACTCCCCCTCCCCCCCACACACCCCCTCCCAAACATCCCCCGCTCCCCTTGTTTTGGGCACGCCCAAATTCGGCATCATTTCCCCTGCATCTAGCCTGTCCAATCCTTTACGAATTTCATACCTTTCTCTAAGATCTCCTCTCATCCTAAATTCCAGTGAATACAAGCCCAGTCAACCCATTCTTTCATCATATGTCAGTCCCGCCATCTCATGGGAATTAACCTCATGAACCTACGCTGCGCTCCCTCAATGGCAATAATGTCGTTCCTCAAATTAGAAGATCAAAATTGCAAACAATACAATACAATACAAATTTATTATCATTTGAGCCCCAGTGAGACTCAAACGAAATGTTGTTTCCACAGCCATACAAACAAGGACACTGTCTTACAGACATACACATAATTAAATTCACACAAACATCCATCACAGTGAAGCCACTGTGATGGAAGGCAAGTCTTTTCTCTCCCCTGTTCTCCGTGTCTCTCCCGATGTCCAAGCCCCAGGCGGGCGATGATGAGTCCCACGGCCATTTTAGGCCGCGCGGGGCGATTTACGGCCCCGCTCCCGGTCTGAAAGTCCAAGGTTGGAACCCCCACGGGCGATGGTGAGTCCCACGGCCATGAAGCCGTGCCGGGTGATGTACTGTCCCGGTCCGGGTTGTTCCAACCCCGTGACACCGGCTGGAGAAGTCGCGTTGCGGGAGCTCCGGGAAGCGGTCTCTCTCTCTCCTCCCAGACCCGCGAGCTCCCGATGTCACAGTCCACCGGACCTGCGGCTGCATTGCTGGAGCCTCCGAGCCCCAGGAGTCGAGTCGCAGCAGCGAGTCACCGCCGCTCCCCACGCTCCGAGGCCGGCCACCCCCGACGATGGTGAGTCCGCAGATCCGCAGCTCCGCAGCTCCGCAGTCTCCGGGACTGGAGCCCCCGGGTCGTTCAGGTTGGAGGCTGCTCCACGGTGCTAGGCCCCCAACGACAGCCGAGACCCGACAGGGAAAAAGTCGGGTCTCCCGGACAGGGAAGAGATTTAAACAGTTTCCCCCTCCCCCCCCCCCCCCCCCGCCCCCCCACATTTACACATTTACATTTAAAAAAATACTATTAAAAAACACCAAGCACTACATTTAACTAGACAAAAAATAAAAAAAAGACAGACAGGCTGTAGGGGCCGCTGCAACGGGTGAGCCGCCAACCAATTACTCCAGGTGCGATATCCCCAGGGCCCTGTAGACCTGCAGTAGGACCTCCTTGCTCCTAAACTCAAATTGTCCCGCAATGTAGCCCATCATGCCAGGAGCTTTCTTCACTGCCTGCTCTACCTGCATTCTTACTTTCAGTGACTGATGTACAAGCACTCCCAGGTCTTGTGGCACCTCCCCTTTTCCTAATCAGACACCAGTCAGAAAATAATCTGCCGTCCTGTTCTTGCTACCACAGTGGATAACCTCACATTTATCCACACTATACTGCATCTGCCATGCATCCGCCCAGTCACCTAACCCATCCAAGTCACCCTACAGCCTCATAGCATCCTGCTTGCAGTTCACACTACCTCCCAGCACTGTGTCATCCACAAACGTGGAGATGTCACATTTAATTCCCTCGTCTACATCGTTAATGTATATTGTAAATAACTGGCACCCCACTAGTCATTGCCTGCCAATCTGAAAATGACCCTGATGGTCTGTATCCCAGGGTACTTAAGGAGGTGGCTCTAGAAAATGTGGACGCATTGGTGATCATTTTCCAATGTTCTATGGACTCAGGATCAGTTCCTGTGGATTGTAGGATAGCTAATGTTATCCTAGTTTTTAAAAAAGGATGGAGAGAGGAAAGGGAAATATAGGCCAGTTAGCCTGGGGAAGATGCTGGAGTCAATTATAAAAGATGAAACAGCAGCACATTTGGATAGCAGTAACAGGATCAGTCCGAGTCAGCATGTATTTACGAAGGGGAAATCATGCTTGACTAATCTTCTGGAATGTTTTGAGGATGTAACTAGGAAAGTGTACCTGGACTTTCAGAAAGCCTTTGATAAATTCCCACAGAGGAGATTAGTGGACAAAATTAGAACACATGGTATTGGGGGTAGGGTACTGACATGGAGAGAAATTGGTTGGCAGACAGGAAACAAAGTATAGGAATTAATGGGTCCCTTCCTGAATGGCAAGCGACCAGTGGGATACCTCAAGGCTTGGTGCTTAACGATTTAGATGAAGGGATTAAAAGTAACATTAGCAAATTTGCACATGACACAAAACTGGGTGGCAGTGTGAACTGTGATGAGGATAAAAGTATAAAATTATAAAAGGACTGGACAAGCTAGATGCAGGAAAAATGTTCCCAATGTTGGAGGAGTTCAGAACTAGGCACCGCAGTCTAAGAATAAAGGGGAGGCCATTTAAAAGTAAGATGAGAGAAAAACATTTTAACTCAGAGAGTTGAGAATTTGTGGAATTCTCTGCCACAGAAGGCAGTAGAGGACAATTCACATGATGAATTAAAAAGATAGTTAGATAGAGCTCTAAGGGCGAGCAGAATCATGGGATATGGGGAGAAGGCAGGCACGGGTTACTGATTGTAGATGATCAGCCATGATCACAATGAATGCTGGTGCAGGCTCAATGGACGAAATGGCCTCCTCCTGCACCTATTTTCTATTTTCTATAATGCTATGAGAATGCAGGGTGACTTGGACAGGTTGGGTGTGTGAGCAGGAACATGGCAGATGCAGTTAATGTGGATAAATGTGAGATTATCCATCTTGGTGGCAAGAACAGGAAGGCAGATTATTATCTAAATGGTGTCAAGTTAGGAAAGGCGGATGAACAATTAGATTTGTCCTTGTATATCAGTAACTGAAAGTAATCATACAGATATAGCAGGCAGTGAATATTGCTAATGGCATGTTGGCATTCAGAACAAGAGGAGTTGCATATAGGAGCTTAGAGGTCATTCTGCAGTTGTACAGGGCCCTGGAGTATTGTGTGCAGTTTTGGTCTCCAAATTTGAGGAAGGACATTCTTGATATTGTGGGAGTGCAGCATTGGTTCATGAGGTTAATTCCTGGGATGGCTGGACTGTCATATGTTGAAAGAATGTAGCGACTGGGCTTGTATACACTGGAATTTAGAAGGATGAGAGGGTTTCGTATTGAAACATATAAGATTATTAAGGGATTGGACACACTGGAGGCAGGAAATATGTTCCCGATGTTGGGGGAGTACAGTACTAGGGGCCACAGATTAAGAATAAGGGGTAGGCCATTTAGAACGGAGATGAGAAAAACCTTTTCACCCAGAGAGTTGTGAATCTATGGAATGTTCTGCCTCCGAAGGCAATGGAGGCCAATTCTCTGGATGCTTTCAAGAGAGAGTTAGATAGACCTCTTAAAGATAGCAGAGTCACGGGATTTGGGGAGAAGGCAGGAACAGGATACTGATTGTGGATGATCAGCCATGATCACAGTGATTGGCCATGTTGGCTTGAGGGCCGAATGGCCGTCTCCTGCACCTATTGTTTATTGTCTATTGTCTATTGTGTAAATGCCAAATACACATGTACTGGGTCATCTTTATCTGCCAGGTTCAACATCAAAACAATTCAAAAAGGTTTCTTCAATTTCATAAATTTATGTAATTGTGTGAGTTGTGTGGAAGCCACACATCCAACTTTCCTTTCTTGAAACTATGGAAATTATGACCTCTAAAGGGCCTGTCCCACTTGGGCGACCTAATTGGCGAGTTTAGAAGAGTTTAGGATAGTTTGAAAAAATGTTGAAGACCACCTTCAACCATGTAGAAGACTTCCTTTGACCTTCTTCGACTATGTTGAAGACTAGCTTCGACTAGCTACGACTAACTTCCGGAAAATTGGACATCGAATAGTGAAGAGAGAAGACGACCTCCTTCGATTTCCTTCGACCTCCTTTCGACAATGATGAAGACTATCTACGACTACCTTCAACTACCTTCGATTACCTTCGACCACCCTCGATAAGCTGCGAATAACATGACGACCTACTACGACTAAACCTACGAGTAAAAAAAGTATCGATTTTTTCCATGGTGACCTTTTTTTGCGATTTTTTAACATATTGAAAAAACGCCGCGACCTAGCTGTCACTACTCTCGAGTATGAAGGAGAGTTACGATGACCTCCTATAACCTCATGTCGACCATGCTGCGAGTATGAGTCGAGGGAAAATTCGATTAGGTCGCCAAAGTGGGACAGGCCCTTAAGGCTTTCGGTTATTTGTGAAGGCTCTATGACACAAGGGATCATTTGTGCCAAAACAATTGGGGGGAGGAAGGGAGGCAATAGAAATGACATTAGACAAATTGCTAACAAAAATGATAGCACAGTTGCGACTTTAATTTTTTTTTGATGGATTATCTAGGGTGGTCGACGAAATCAAGAATAAAGGATGACGTTAGTTGGTGCCAACTAAAACGAGTGCTCAGAATGCTGAGCTAACAACGGTAGATATGTGGTCAGCCACCATTTCCGACGGAGAACATCCTCAGCGGCCCGGACCTCCAGATCAGCCACCTCCCACCGGAGTCCGCGGCTCCCGAAGTCCACAGGCCGAGCCGGACGGAGTCGCAGGACTCCGCGATGTTGATCAGCGCCACCCGCGTTTGGAGCTCCGCGAACCACAGCTCCGCGATGTCGGTGCAGCAGGCCCAGCACTCCAGGGCTCGAAACAGCGATCCCCAGTAAGGCATCGCCGCCCCGCGATGTATCCAGCGCCACTGGAAATAGACCGGACTAGCGACATGCTTCAGTGCACGAAATAGCTCGAAAGGTTCTCTTTGTTTATGACACACTGAGAAAAAATTATGTCGTTCAATGCTCACATCAATTTGTAACTCACATAGTTGTCAGAATTTACGTAGGAAGCCTTCAGGATCACGGACAGACTGCTAGAATCTATACACCATTAGCATCAACTCCAGCCGGTGCATAGTGAAATCTTCTGGCATGTCGAGCAGCTTCAGTGCCTGCCAAGTTAAGGAGGATTGATGCACGGAGAGCAGGAGTAGCAGCTGGATACGCTGCATCAAAGTATATTTAGAAAACTTTCTCGAATACACGCCATCGCTCTGCAAGGTCTGAATCAAACACCAAGACCTCCGGCTTCCTGAGAGCAGTAGCCATAACCGCAGTAAAAAAAATAAACCAAGATAAAAACAACATATTCAATTGAAGGGTGAGTTCATAAACCCTGACACCATGTAGATTTGTTGTCCTTGTAATAACAGTGGCCTCACACCATGTCTGGTTATATATATAACTCACTTGAGAGTTCACTTTAAGACTAACGGAATGCAGCAGATCGCGACGCTAACAAGCTAGTGGGCGTAACTACAAATGCATGTCTCATAACATGAGCCACTAATCTACAGATGGCTAAAGCACAGTGTACGGTAAGTCCTTTAAAAGAGGGGAGAGGGGGGAGAAGGAGTGGAAGGAGTGAAGCCAACTTTTAAGAAGCCAGAGATACACGGCTGTGAAGCTCGGCGGACATTAAACATTACCGGTCGGTTATCCTTGGTTCTGAAAACTATTGTTTACATTTTTTTTCCCAATGAGCCAATAAAATTCACTGGTCAGCACGTGCTCCAACCTACGAGAACCTTCGACCAACTGGCGACCCATTAGGACCTCCTGGCGATCCACCTATGGCATGAAAATTCTCGCTACTCTCCATGGCTGCTTCATTCTAGGTGCCGCTAACTTTTCAACATGTTGAAAAATTTGCAGCAAAAAAAAGAATGAGGTTCCGACTAGTTCCCAGAAGGCAGGAACCTCTCGCAACCATGAAGGCGATTCCCCAGCAACTACCCGCGAACATGTGGCGACCATGTGATGCCTGCATAGTTTCCTGCAGTCGCCTAAAAAGTCGACTAAGTGGGACAGGCCCAAAAATTACTATTAAATAGAACCACAATATCCTACCAGTTTTACTACATGAGACGAGAGACTTCTTTTTTATTTTACTATGACTGGCTTTCAGCATGTAAAATTGTTATTTCAGTGTTCCTAAATTCCTTACATTGTAAATTATGAAAGGGAGGTTGGAGAAATAAGAGTGAGGATCTTTAGACATGCCATTCATTTATTTTACCACAGATCACTCTCCAGTTGAAGATATCAACAGAAACCAAGAACAAGCAAAATAAAACACATTTTTCCAGCATTAGAACTACAATATAATTCCACATTAAATATGTGTAAGATCTTTGTCACTCACCTGTTTTAAACTGGTGGATGGTTTGTGAGACTGGTTGATGTCGTTTAGTTTTGCATTTGGCATCTGTTTATGTTTGCGTAACTTAAATTATCATTTTATGGACATTTCGTGACCCTATGTCTTGGTAATTCTACTTGAAAATTTGGGCACAGATTTAGATAAAATATTATTGATAAGGAAATCATAACGCGACAGTGCAAAAAGTGACACGAATTAATGAAAGCTAATTAGTTTTACTCCATGCAATGACACAAAGCGGGGTGGCATATGGGAACTGTGAGAGAGACAGATGCTATGACGAATGCAGGTGACTTGGACAGGTTGGGGGGTCGGGAGAGTGGACAGATGCGTGGCTGTGACGTTTAATGCAAGACAAATGGGAGGTTATCCACTTTGGTAGCAAAAAAGGACGGGCCCGAATACTGTCAAATGGCGTCAAGTGGGGAAAAAGGGGACGTACAACGGGAATCCTTGAGGGTCTTGTATCGAGCATGTGAACTAGAACGTCAAGATTGACACGGTGCAGGCAGGCAGTGAGGACCCCGGACGGGGCATGTTGGCCCTTTTGTACAACAGAGGAATCAATAGCGGAGCAAGAGGT